>NW_009259786.1:1879774-1880893 GCF_000687185.1 Egretta garzetta | reverse complement strand
TCTTTCCCTCTTTTATGTAAATGTATACCTTTTTCACCTCTGATATGGCCATTAACCTTACAACCACGCTGAAATCCATCTTATCTATTGCTACATTTGGTATTATTCTTTACCTTGCACATTGTGCTTTTGCATAGTGGTGTCATCACTGGATAGCCTGATGGACTATTAATTTAAATTGATGTAAGCTTTTGAACTGAATTCATTGATTGTACTTTACCGGATTTTCATCGTTACAATGACAGTATGAACAGAGACATCTCCTTAGACTTAAAAAAAAAATAAAAATCAGTGACTGACATGAGATGATTTTACCTGAGGAAAAAGAGCTTTCAGGAAATTAATATGAAGCACCTGACAATTGCTGTATTGCATATCAGACTGACATCTCAGTAGGACATTGTAAAACCACAAGAACTGAATCTGTTAAGATGTAATCAAAGCTTCTGACTCCAGACAGCAAAGTTAGTATCAGTATAAACCAAATGCTACCCTAAAAGATGCAATCTAGCCAAACAATTTCAAAGAGATTTGCAACTTGTGACATTTCATGGAAGTCTAACAATGCAAACATGGTGAAAATCTTTTAAAACAAAACCAAAACAGTGAAAAGACTAGAGACTGAGCAATTTTTTCTATACCTACTTTCAAGTACAAACTGGAAGGGCTCACCAGCTGTGATACTCTAATCTCATGTTACTCTAAGGGTAAGTATTCAAGCAGATTAATTTTTAGCAGTTATTTTTTGGTTCCCTATACCATTTGCCCACTATTACATTTGTTACTCATGGCTTAAATGCAAACATAAGAGACAAGCCATAAATACAATTGAAAAGTTAGACCATAAAAAATCATTAAAGATAGGAGATAACTGTGGAGATCCAGTGGCTAAATACAGGATCAATGACATTGATTTAGTAAATACTAACACACCCACATGTGATTAGTCACCTAAAGAATATTAAGAGTTTGAACTATCAATTGCAAAATCCGTAATGTGAAGTACTTTGTTCAAATATTTTTAAATGCTTATGTTTTTTATCATTATATAATAAAATAACTGATTTTATGTCAAAGTGACTCAGCCCTTACACTGTATCATCCTGTCAGAGCAACCCT
>NW_009259786.1:1834683-1879647 GCF_000687185.1 Egretta garzetta | reverse complement strand
GCTTAAAGGTCTGTAGTTGAGTTTGAACTGGAGGCAGCCTTTCGTCCTGGTGAATAGCCTGCCAAGCGCACCCACAGCAGCTGAGCTGGAGCAGCTCGAGCCTTGAGCTAGCAGAGCATCTGCGGAAAATAGAGCTAAGTCAGCAGAGGTGTATGGAGACTCACTAAACTTTGCGACCAAACAATTGAAAAATGAAGGATATGGATGTATGTTATGAAAAGTGCTCTGCCATTTTAAGTGAGGATAGTTTTATTAAACCCAACACTTCAGAGGATGAGAGAAAATTTGCACTGATGTAGTTTGTGAAAGTAGCAAAGGAATCAAATGAGGCTTTATTACACACAAATTCCAGAATAACTCAGGTCTAAAGTGTAAAAAGCAACTGCTGTTTTCTATGTACAGATTATGAAACAGACAGGTTCTCAAAGGATGAATCAGAGAGATATTGTACATCTGAAAAGTCAGGCTTCTTTCAAGCTAATTTTTCCATACCCACATTGGCCAGAATATTGAAATCTGATGAAACAATGTGGTACTTTATTTTGTCCTGTTGTGTGTTTTAGTTAATGTATTTTAAGACAAAGGAAAATCAATATGTTAATAGGGTGGTATAAAAAGCATTAACAAATGCACAATTGGGTGCAAGTGCACCGCAGTGACACAGAATGATTTTCACTGCAGCAGAATCTCTGACCAGATCCACCCAGAGAGTACAACCACATAGTAAAAATTATTTAGGGAAGGCTTTCTCCAGTGTGATTAAAAAGCCTTGCATGCGCTTCTCCATTTTTTGCTCCCAGCTCCTGGGCAGGATCAAAAATAAAATAATCTGTATTTTTTGTCTTGGTAAAACTGAGGATTTTTAGGACTAATAAACCTGCATGTGCGACAAACTAAGCAGCAACTAAGGTCCCTTGCAGCAACCCAGGCTGAGGCGGAGCTCTGTGGAGGACGCCCTGGGGCCATGGTGGGCAACAAGCTGGGCATGGCCAGCAGTGGCTCTGGCTGAAGTGAAGGCCCGTCGTGTGCTGAGCTGTATGGACAGGAGCATGGCCAATTGGTCAAGGGAGGTGATATCAGCACTCATGAGACAACAGCTATGTAGTTTGTTTGGTTTTGGCACCCCCAGTAGACAGCCATAAACTGGAGGAAGTTCAGATGAGGGTAGAGGTGCCCAGGGATACAGCACCGTCCTGCCCTGCAGGCTGAGGGACCAGGGCTGGTTCAGTGTGGAGAAGACACAGTTGGGGGGGGTATCAAACAGGAGCCCCCCCCAAAACCTACAGGAAAGCCACCAAGAAGATGGAGTCAAACTCTTTACAGCAGTGGATGGTGGGAGAAGAGACATGAGTCGAAACACAAGTAGTTCAAAATAGATAGAAGGGGTAAAAAATCATGTTGAGAGTAATTTAGCAGTGGAGCAGGTTGCCCAGAGAGGCTGTGGGAAATGTTGGAGGGTTTCAAACCTCGACAGGACAGCACAACCTTGCCTGGTGTCATGACTGACGCTGCTGTGACCAGCAGGCTGGACCAGAGACCTCCTCAGGACCCTTCCAGCCTGATTTACCCTGTGATTCTATGGTCATTTCTAAAGACAGACTGCAAAATCTTCCTAAGCAATCAGTATGCCATTCTTATCACTCTAAAGTTTTCCTATTGTCTAATGTGAATCTCTTCTACAATGTAAGCCCATTAATTCAATTTTTTTCCACTACAAATACATATCTCCCTCTTTAGAACAGCTTACTTTGAGGATTGTTACCATGCCCTTTCAAGTTCCCTTAGAAGCTTTTCGGATGCTAAATATTTCATGCCATTAAGTGCCACATTTCAATTTGTTCTAACTTTTGGGCAAACATATGTGCCAGTTTTCTTGGAGATTTCTGAGTATGCTTAAAGCATGAAGTTTAATATAGCAGGAGTACACTCAGCTAGCTTTTAAAATTTTGTCTACCCCATATTTCACTGACTGTCATAGTAAAAATTTCCATAGTGCGTATTTTCTCATCATCCCACAGTTCCTAGGCTATGTATTATCTGACTGTGCAACGCTTAAGCTGCTTCTGAAGTGAAATAGCCATGTTTTCTTTCTTGCCTTTTTGCTAACAGAAATGATTAAACTATAATTCTTATGGTAGCTCATTCTCCTCAGTCACCTATGACTGAGCTCTACGACTGTTCTGAATTTGCATGTTTGCAGCTCTTAGGTACAAGTTTATTCGCAGTGGAACAGCATTCTGCTAGCTTCCTCTGTTCTCATTTCTTGCTAGCTACTTTGGTTTTGTTTGTTTTCTCAACAGCATGAGCTGCTCGCCCATTTTTCTTTTTCCTCAGAGGGTTTTCCCTCATATATAAACACATACACCGATGTTCTCTGAGACTGCTCTTCTTTCCATTCCTTGAATTGTGCTGTCAAAGAAACAATTTTGCTTCAATGCCTCAGGATGAACACTCTTGTTTATCAATCTTTCCTATATTTAAACAGGTCTCTGAGAGTGACAGTGACTACAGCGTAGGACAGTTGGAAGGGGCAAAGCTGCCTCCTGCCTGAAGCCTCTCCTGGGTAGGCAGAGCTGTGACAGCTCTCCACTTTGCCTCGGGATCAGCATCCCTATCTGCCCTGGTTTATTCTGCTTATGGCATGGCAGATGAGGAAGAACAACACCTTCATCCAACATATTATGTAAAGACAGATGTTTTCACTTTACTGAGACGTTAGAACTAGGACAGACTAGGATGCCCTGGACAATAAGGATAACAAAGTCAGGGTATGGTTGAACAGCAAAATTAAGACATTAGTGCAGCATGGGTAGCCACAGCTTTGATCTAACTGGCACAGGCAGCGAAAGCATCAAAGATGCAGAAGCACAAAATTCAATGTGGGCTGGAAACCAGGGTAAGGTCATGGTAGCTCCACTCACATCCATACCTCTACAGCATCACTGCTATTCTTCTCATGCTAGACTGGTAAAGGGCAACTTAAAATCCTGCCCCACAATGCAACCACTCCTGTTGCAGTGAAGAAATAGCTTGACAGCTCTCCTTATTCAGTAAGAAATCCCTCTGTTTTTTTCTGGATTATCTCCTATCCAGATAACATTGCAACAGGCAAATTCATTAACCTGGCACCATTAGGGCACTTGGACAAGGTTTCGTATTAAATCAGCCAATTCTCCTAAGAACAAATGCAGCAAATTTTGAAGTGTGTTCCACACGTACTTTTTATATATCTAGCCTTGGTCTGAAAAGTAACAATATCCTAGACTGTCTTCAACATTTAGGGTTCCATTTTTTAGTGTTTGTTTGCTTAAATCTCACTAAATACCAAAAGAGATCTGTACATGCTGTGTACCTAATGAGCTGCTACTGATGGGAGGACAAATTAATCTTTACATTTATTTGAATGAATTCTAAAATAACTACAGCTTGCAACCCTGTGAAAGCTTTACCATATCTGTTATTTAATAATAATGACAATATTTGTGGTCATACTGTTTACAGGCAGTTTTTTTTCACGGGGAATTGACTTCAGGGATCACAGTTTTCTTACCTTTGATGTGCATTTGCCACTTAAAAATGTTGTGAAGGTGCTGCACAAACTTTCTTTTACATGTAGCATGTCTCCAGTCAAATGTCATCTGCTGTGAGATAAAGATTAAAATGAAGGCAGACTGAACATGAACACTCCCTGTTTACCGAAATGTACTCTTTGACCTGAAATGCCAGTGGAAAAATGCATTGAAGTGGGGCACATGCTCCCAAAGAGTTAGAAACAAAGCATACCTGGTGCTATTGCTGAATAAGCTACAGAAACACCTTAGATGTCACTCAGGAGTGTTGTCCAGTTGTAGAGGAGATAAATTCCCTAACTACTGAAGAGATGGCACTTTTAGAGTAATTGACTCTCATACACATACATACCGGTGTGTCTCAACAATGAGTTGAGGAGACTTGTTTTAGGAACAGATGAGTATTTCAGTTTGTACAATTAGTTTGGGCCTTGGCTGTGCTGAAATACCATTTCCCACATGCAGCTTTTTATTTCTGGGGTATTAGTCCAGTAGGAATAATATTCACAGTGTTAATTTAGAATAAGTCATGAAGTGATGAAGGTGGTCTTCTGTTAGCAGTCCAGGCTGGATTACAAATCCTAAATTTACTACTGAAATAAATAATTCTGTAACCCACTGCAAGTCTTCATAAATTATTACAACTAGTATGCCATCACTTTTATCATATTCATTTCTCTTATTGGGAAAAATATTACAAAGTGCACTCTCCACATGTACCTATATTAATATATATCTTGTTGTTTCTGTCATTCTCTTTCCTAGATTTTTCCCTCTAGCTGAGCAACAGACACACTGAGAAACATGCCTGAGCAAAGCAATGATTACAGGGTGGTTGTGTTTGGAGCTGGAGGAGTGGGCAAAAGTTCTTTGGTCTTGAGATTTGTGAAGGGCACTTTCAGAGAGAGCTACATCCCTACCATCGAAGACACTTATCGGCAGGTGATCAGCTGTGATAAGAGCATATGCACTTTGCAGATAACTGACACTACAGGGAGCCATCAGTTTCCAGCCATGCAACGTCTTTCTATTTCTAAAGGACATGCTTTCATTTTGGTTTACTCTATCACCAGCCGACAGTCCTTGGAGGAACTCAAACCAATCTATGAACAAATATGTCAGATTAAAGGAGACATAGAAAGCATTCCAATAATGCTGGTGGGGAACAAAAATGATGAGAACCAAAATCGAGAGGTGGACAGCAGTGAAGGAGAAGCCATGGCTAAGAAGTGGAAATGTGCCTTCATGGAGACCTCTGCCAAGCTGAACCACAATGTGAAAGAGTTATTTCAAGAACTGCTAAACTTAGAGAAACGCAGGACTGTGAGTTTACAAATTGATGGCAAAAAAAGCAAGCAGCAGAAAAGGAAAGAGAAACTGAAAGGCAAATGTGTGGTGATGTGAAATTGGACTGTCAGGAGTCAGTCATGCAGTCTCACCTGTCGACAATACCCATGTAAAAAATAGACAGCAAACCACCATATAAGATCCTATTTATTAGTATCTGTTTTAAAAGAAATATTTGGAGTTTGAAAAAATTAGTTACTGTGGTTACTATGAAAAAAAGCCAACAATTAAAAAAATCATGTACTCTAGCTATCAGTGAAAAAAAATCAGGAAGTAGAAGAAAGATGGTCCAGGATATCTAATTTTGTGGTTTACAGAAGACAAGAAATTTCAATCTTAGAGTAATGTGGAAGATTTGGGAAGTCAGCTTCATATTCTTTATGGTTGCATATAACTGCAAGAGAAGGCAATGTATACTGTTAGAAGAAAAAGAAAGAAATGTCCATGAAGAAACCTAGAACGTATAAATGCATGCTGGGTGGCATTATTACACCCTTTAAGAATGCTGTGGACAAATAGTTCTGTGCAATTTTCATTACTGACTGGTGGGACAATGTGCATAAGGTACTCTTGGATCTGCTAAATAAACGAACTATTTCTCACTAAAAGGAAATGTGGGGGTAGCACAGTTAATAGGAACAGACATTCTCTCTACCCTGCCAGCATGAGATTTCGTTCTTATATGGTGGCGGTGTTTGAACTGAAAGATGAGGAAAAGCCAGCCCCTGTACGAGAGATGGAGATCATCTCCTTTTCTGGACCCATCGCTTAAAGAATGACCTGTGCGTCTGGCCCCAGTATATTTCAGAAGAGCAGATGTTTGCCTGTGGAGAATATCAGATCGTATAAAAATGGTGTATGTACATAAACAGAAAGCTTCCACAGGGAGGACTGGCTGGGGAGTCTCCTACAAAAACCTCTATGGGAATGGCTCAGTTCGAACGCTGCTGATGGTTAAATAAACACACAGTGTGATTAGTGAATGAATGGAAAGTCTATTGAACTGGAGGTACCATTGGAGAAGGGTTGGTGTAGTATATACATTTTTTATTCAAATTACCCGATTAGTTGAGTGAGATTCTTTATGTTACTATATTCCAATTAGAACGGTTTTGCATTCATGCACTACTAGACATATTGCCTTTATATTGTCTGAAGAGTTTTATATTTACCATTTAAACTCATGATTTGAACTGCTGTGACTATTTATAGAACCAAACCCTACATCTGGAGTTAGGGCCCACAGAAGTCTCTAAAAGAAGATTTGCTGTGATAAGTACTATGGAATTTGGCATATTAAGAGTTGCAGTCAGTACTGTGTTAGAATGCAATACAAAGTTCAGAATAGAAAAAAACTGGTTCAAACCACTCTGTCAGGGGAGACTGCTCTTCTCACAGCCTTTGGAAGGGGGAAAAGTGTACAAAATGTGAGCTTTTTTGTATCTCTTTCCAAAGCTTTTCGAAAATATGAATGAGTAAAGTATGTGTCCTACTGATAACAAAGACCATCTAAGACAAAAGAAGCACATACATTTTTTAAAGGACACATCAAAATTGTATAAGCTACAATTTGCACCTTAGGAACTGCTTTGAAATAATAAAAACAAACCACCATGTTTTTGGTAAATGTTTATGTCAAAATCATACTATGGGAAAATGCAGTTAAGTACTAGTATTATTAGTACGCACGTTGTTGCATTGTAAATATCTTCTAGGAGCTGTTCAAATGCAGTATTTGCATTAAAACTGTTACCCTGTTGCTCTCAGACCTATTGCTTGCTTACCTTCCACCTTCCGTACAAAAGAGCAGACATTTTCAGGTAGGGCGATAGTATACATTTCTTTGAGCAAGAATTGTTATTAGCACTGTCTAGAAAGGAGCACAACTTTTGTCATTCACTCAGAAGAAATTCTGAGACTACTAAAATCCAGAGTAAAACTCCTACTGATTTCAAAGAAGACAGAATTTTTTGTGTTTACTTCATTACATTTAGCAGAGAAAATTGGAGAGAGCGTGAAAAAAAGCTAAGGCTCTTCCTTAGCAATACATTCCTGGTTCTTACATGATGCTTTTCCTCCATAAATCTCAAAGCACTTTACAAAAAGGACAGCATCGTTATCTTCACTTTGCAGGTGGTGAAACTGAGGCATGAAGAGAGGATGCAACTGCACATAGGTTACCCAGCAGGCTAGTGGCAGACCCAGGAGCAAAAGTAGATCTTCTCAGTCCCAGTCCAGTGCTCACTCTGCGTTTGGGCAGACTGCCTCTTCACAGTCTTAAATAGTTTCTAAAACATGCAAAGAATCTTGGTATGGCTTAAATGTCTAGGTGCATCTTTTTCTTGTCAGTCTGTCAATAAATCAAACCATATTTCCAGACCAAGGATGCAAAACATTTAGTAAGACTTTTATACATGTTTATACATCTACTGTGTTTGTAAGCAAATGGCTGAAGATACTCCTCTTCACAGCATTCGATTCCACTAATGAAACTGGAAAGTCAAAAGAATGAACATACTTAAGGAGTAACGGGTCACATACAGAGGTAAGCAGTACAGAGGTCTTCTGCTAATGTTAATATGCCAGAGCCAAAGGTCATCATGCGTGGCACACACCTAAGCAGCCAGCATAGAAAAAAAGGCCATATAAAGACAAAGTTCCTTTTAACATCATTACTTAAACAAGAGGAATTATTTACATAGTAAAGAATCTTGCAGAAGTGGAATATAGGGGATCTGAATTAGACTAGAAAGGTTATGAATGCAAGGATATTACAGGCTGAAATTTGGCCCTGGAGTTTTTTTGAACATGCCTCATAGCAAGAAAAGAATAATTGTATGGCAAAGGTGGAAATAAAACAATTAGCTGCCAGTTGATAGGCTTCAGGACCATTTCCCTTAATTCCCAATTGATTCCTCACCTGCTACACAATAAGCCATGAATTATTTCATGAACTTGCATGTATCAAAGCAAGGCCAGTAGTGAAGCAATATTACTCATGGACCACAGACTCGAAAGAGAACTTATTTTATACCCTTCCATTGTCATCCTAGTTTATACTACTAGATTTTACATATCTTACATATTTGTGAGCTGGTTTAAAACATTTGTTTTGCTATTACTAATACAATTATTTTTTTTAATACAGGGAAAAAAACTATAAGGTAAATAAAGAAAATATACAGTATGTGTTTTCTTTGAGAATGTGATATCAGTACAATAAACTCTTTAAAATGTACAGAAAAAACATGACATCTTTAACAGACATAAGATCTACAGTGAATTTTAGCACCTAGAAAACATGATCTGGACAAAATGACTCTTTACAACGCATGATTTTTATATGTATACATGAAATATTAAGATATATAGTTACCATGAAAATATGTTGTTGCAATTTCATTAGCAAACATTTTATTCAAAAACTCTGGATATGAAGTCATTTGTGCCTACAAATTTCTATGTTTCCGGTGATGTTCTGGACATAAAAAATAAAGTTTTAAATGGAAACGCAAGTTTGGAAGAAGCTTTATTGGTGCCTGCATTGTGTTTGTCTCATAAGTACATTAAGTATGTATTTTTTAAACGTTGTGAAGGCAATTCTCTAAACCAAAATAGAGTCTTACGTGTTAGGTAGTGTCCTAAAGTCTTCAGCTATACAAATCAGACTCTTCAATCGTCCTGAGAGAATTGGAGCAGTATTATTTTATCTAACCTTTCTTTTATTATACAGTGGCAAACACCTACACTTTCAAAGCAATCTACCTTCATAAAACACAGATTGTCAGTGGTGTTTCTTTTGACCATCAAAAAGCAAAACAAAAAAAAAATAAATTTATTATTTACTTTAAAATAATGACAGATAAAACTTGGTGCTTGTGAAAAGTTGAAACTCACTATATTGGTCCTGTTATTCCTCCTTATTTCTATGAAATTCATGATGTTTTTGCAAAATCTCCTACTACTGCATATTGTATTACCACCTGTTGCAAAAAATGTGAATATAATACTTTAACACTTCTTGCAATTCAGAAGATGTGGTAACAGTTGTTCAGTTAAATAATCATTTCTGATGTAAGCAATAATTCATACTCAACAGAGTCAACAAGGAGGCTTGAATACTCAGGGACATTTGTAGACATTTGAACCAGTGATGAAATATTGAGTATTGAATGCAAATTTCATATCACTGTGAAGTAATTAGACATGGCAGTCCACAAAAGTTTTTATTTTTAGTAAAAGACACCACAGAACTCCGAATAATTCCTATTCCAGATCTCTCGATTCAGGTCCTTCCAGGTTTTGGAGTTTGGTGGGGTTTTTTTGGTTTTGTGTGGGGTTTTTTTTTTTTTTTTTTTTTTTTTTTTTTCCTAATACACCATCATTTACTATGTTTGGTCCTGATTCTGACATGGCCTACTGTGGAATGGTGGACGTGTCAAGTCAGTGTCCTGGGGTTTGCACAATATGGTCAGTAATTGTTTTACAGATATTTGCCTTATCATATTCCACAGGAACACCACAAGCATTACGAAATTTGCCTACCTCTAAATTTTTTTGTCATTGGTTATTATTCCTGTTTCCCACTGGAAAATATTTTTATTGTTAACATATACCCTCATTCAAAGTTGTGAATGCATACTTGTCACATTTAGTTCACTGGCATTTTAACTGGCATTTTAACTGGCATGTCCCACCCACCTTCTATGTACATTTTTCTAATTAATCCACAAGTTTGTTTCATGTAGTCAGTGGTGTCTAAAGTCCAGTTCCACTAAAACTGGAAAGAGAGGGAGAGCAGAGCTTGAGCACCTTTGAAAATATACACCTGTATGCTCCTCGTGAAGGATAGACTCGTCTCTAGATTAACCAGAGGAATATGGTGCTTAGAGAAAGCATTACGCCTCTTCTGTTTCATATAGTTTGAGTTGGGGAAAGTACTGAGGTACCATTTACTCTAACATGTATCTGCTTTACAGCTGGTTTTGCTCAGTGCTGTTGTAAAGACCCTTTGACTCTGGTACTTTCCTTCCTTATTCGGTTCAGTTCCTGCTGCTGGTCAGCTTCATCCTTAAAAACAGATGGCTGGCTTATTTGCTAATTTAGTCAAGGTTAGACACTCTTAAAATCTCAATACAATGGGACTGTGTGCTTAGGCACATGGATTTAATTCCAGATTTCACCTGTGGGCCCCCTGTTCCCTGCACAGTTGGATCATTGTAATAAAGTGGTAGGAGGAATATAATTTGGGGGTGGGCGGTGGAGAACGGGCATATCAGAAGATTTTACATGAGCTTACTATTTCTTAGGAAATTCTGAGATCAGCAAGGACCCCTAAATGTATTTTCAAAGGAAAAATCAATATTAAGTGGTCACGCTGAGCTGCACTAATGAACACACATTCGCAACAGCAGGTTACACAGGGAGAACTATTGCTGCTCACTCAGTCATCGACTCAAATCTGTAACTCCTTATAAAAACAACTCTACACTGTGTGGCTAATTTATATGCCTGTGTAGGAGAACACACTCTCTAGCCATGGGGTTTTAGCTCTCTTTTCTTTCTTCTTTAGTCCAGGGGGGGTCTCAGTTCTTCAAAAGCAAAAACTTTTGGCAGGTGTTCCATAAGACCATCCAGCCCTTCCCCCGGTTCAGTAGAAATGGATGGATGGAAAGCATCTGCAAAAAGCAGGAAAGTGACTAAGCAGTTACCTCAGCTGAGAAGATGTCCTCTACAACCATGAGCACCCTGCAGCACAGACACCAGGTCCTTTACTTCCATAAACCTCAAGCTGATCATGGCTTACCTTTTACAATGAAATTAAAAGCTGACTGGAACAACAAAGTCTAACATAGCAGCAAGGGAGAGCAAGGTAGTTTTATAGGAGCATGTCTGTAACTGGCCAAATAATATTCTCTTTATATATGGTTCCATGAAGAACATGTTTCCATACCAACAAATGGTGAAGGACTGTCAGAAGAAAGAGGTGGGATTATGGGCAGTGACTTGTCCGGGGATGTTGTGGAGGCAAGGTGGATATGTGTAATTTCAGTGGTAATATTTAGAAAAGATGAAATAAAGGAGGAAAAAAGGCAACTGCATATGCTTGGAATTATCCTAATAATAAAATCCATTAGGTCACAGAACAATCACTCAGAGCAAATAGCAGTCAATATGAACATTGAAAAACAGGTTGGGGCAAAACAAACAATCTTAAACTCTGCCCTCCCTTTTTTTTGCCAAAACCGTATTTGTCCATGGTTGCTCTCCTGTTTCTTTTCAAACTCAAATCTGAATTTAAGGTTGGCCTCATTCTGAAAGTTTGAGCAACCCCTAATCGTTTCATGGTCTTTTGCTTATTTAGTGGCCAAAGCTGAAAGGCACTTCACAAAAGCCACCAAGTAATCCCACTGTGGTAGAGGACCATTTTAGTAGATTAATTACTTGCTAACAAACAGTTCAAAATAATTTGACAAGTGCAGTCATCAGAGGGATACAGTAACTCTGTCAAATCATTCCCATGCAAAAAATAATTATTAAAAAAAAAAATCTTGTCAGTTATGTAACAGCACTTAAAGTGTGCCCAGATTGCAGAACTGGAAAATGCCATCAAAGCCAGATGGATACAGACACAAAATTTTATTACTGGAAGGGCGGGGAAAAGAAGCAGCAGCGCCTCTGTTTGGCTGCTTTCCCTGCCTCTCGTCTCCCCAGGAAGAGCAGCTAGCCAGGCTGCCTTCACTGCAGCCAGAGTGATCCCTTGTCTGCTGGAAATGGTTTATAGAGCAGAATAAGAATGAAGAGCACCACTTGGCCAGAGGCACTGATGTGCTTTCTCCCCTCCTCTAGAAGTAGACGCTGCTACATCAGCAGCCTTGTCTGAGAAATGGGGGAAAGCAGAGCCTGGGGCTGTCAGTGGGGCTCGGAGTTCCCTGCTGTGCCATGGGTGGGGATGGGGACAGGGAGCACAGGTGATCACTTCTGCCCTGGCAGACGCTGCCTGTGCCGTGATGATCACGGCAGAGGTGGTAACACGGAAAGCCTCGGGCTATATGGCTATTTATGGCCCAGCTATAAATTTGTGGAAATACAGTTTAGCAGGTACCTCAACATATGCAGATGCAAATAACCTTACACAGGAGTAATGTAGCAGCTACTAAAAAGACTAAAACCATATTTGGGCAACAATTAACAGGTAAAGAATATATTTTTACTTAAATGAAATATTTCCTGAATACAAAAGGCACTTCTAGTGTTCACTGACCCAACCCGTGGATCCACAGCTCCACTGTTTCTCCCACTGATACGTCTAGTCTAGACCAGGTCAAAATCTGTAGAGTTGATGATGTGGGATAGGTATATATGGTATGTTAGTTCAGTTATAAATAAGTGAAATTGGTATATTATGGGCTAATATGGTGACATGAGGACATTAAGAAAGGACATGACTCAGAAGTAATACACTTTATCAGATTGTTTCTGTTGGCTGTGTTGGTATCTATAGCTCTGCACCTCTAGAAGTTACCATAGGCCAGACATTGTTGGGTCATTTAGGTTACACAGCACCACTTTAAACTTTTTATGGAAGTTAGACTATTTAGTCACAAAAATCAATGTTGCATTGGAGTCAAGAAAGCATATTGCTCCGTACTATACAGATGGATGAGATAATGCATTTTTTAAACACAAGCTAGTAGTTATAACTGTATTCTGTTTATTGTTGTAATTTTTTTTAGCCTGTCAGTTGTGCTTCCTCGGAAACTTGAAATTAGTGCTCTTCTACTGGATTTTTTAATTTGAGTTAGTTTAGGAAAAAAACCTTTCATATTAGGACTATTTTCAGCAAGAGATTTTTAAAATGCATTCAGTGGCAATTAGAATTTGAAGTTCAACAGAAAAATTTAACAGTCATTTGTAGAGACAGTATTAGTCATTCATTTCCCACACAAATATATTTTATGGTTTGAAATGTCACTAAAATGGGTATTTTAGAACACAAAGCAGAAGCTTGAATAGGAACAGCTTGAGCTTTTTGTATTTTAATATTCAAACACAGCAAAGTATGTGCAAGTTCAATTCTTTCTGAATGTCAGAGACCAAACTCATTCTTGGTTTAGTTTGCAATAAATTTGTCCCTGTCTTCTCCAGCTTGTTTTCAAGAATGCCGTATTTGCTGTGGTAGCAATGGGCTTGGTGTGGTAACAAACAGCAGGGGTTTGGACTCTATGGTATTGTTGTTTTTTTCCATATGGGGAACTACCAAACCAAGAGAAAGATGAACATGTAAGTAAGTTACAAAAGGGGACTTTGGGGAAATGTTTTCCTTTTTCTAACTCAAACTCTGTTTGATCTTTAGCAAAATGACTAATACCCATGTGTCCAAATTCCTTGTGTATGAAACTGGAATAACTCTTTTCTTCTCGAAGATGCAGGAAACTTACGGAACATATGAAGTGAAAATTTCATTTCTCTATGTTCTTTTAAAGCTGTTTTAGAAAATAGCTGCCAATTTTTCAAAATGAAACTTATAACACAGGGTGAAAATCTGTTCCCCCTGGACACATCAGAATTTCCCCCCCTGGGTCTCATGCTCTCATTTCAAAATTCTCCAGTGTCATAATAAAATAACTCCTTCCCTCCAACTTAATTTGCTAAGCCCCTCAGCTGTTGATAATGACTGCAGCTCCATCAGGGTGATGGTGCCACCACAGAGAAACACACAGGAGACAAAAGGGGAGTGTGGAAGGGCTGTACTCCCAGTCCTCTGCATTTGCTTGAGAAGAAATCCGCAGTACCTCCCCAGTTCCTCTGAATTTGATTGCTGCTAATTCACATATGCCAGGCTCCAGCACAGAACCTTACACAAGCACGGGGACTTAGCTGGCAGCTCACACTGAGCATGCCAGGCACTGCCAAGTGCTGACATGAAGAGCATTCCCACTCCAGCCAGCAGATACCTCTGGCTGCTGTCTTCACCCTAACATCCATTACACACCATCGTCCCATGGGTGTTTTGGAGGCTGTAGGCAACTTCTGTGTTCACAGGTCTAAGGTAATGGGATTCATAACCATGTGTACCAGTGTAGACACTGACCTGGAGGTTAGAAAAACTATCTTTGGCTGTGGACGTGACATTTTGTTTAGTCTGTGAGGTATGGCATAATTTATGTATTCTTTGCAGGAGATTTTATTTTTAAAAGGAAAGCTCTCTCATGGTTGGTTTTATCTTCAAAATTTAAAGAGGAAAGACCATGTTAGGTGAAAGCTTTCTTGGGCATTCATTTAAAGCCAGCTTTCCTGTGAAATAAGTTTGGAATTCCCATCTCAGTCTTGAAAGGAGCAATAATTCAGTACATGAAACTATTGACTTTTGCTTTCACGGACATGATCATCTTTGCTTACTGGAGGCAAGACTAAAATGACAAAAGGTCTTAATTGCATCATTGTGTGAGAAAGGGAGCAAGTGATTGAAGAGTTACCTGCAGGGGATGATGATGTGTCTATCGATTTTGCTTTTAATCTCCCATCTGTGGGAAAAGAGACAATATTCCCATTAGCATCACTGAATTGTAAGGAATAGATGTTCAGTCCTTGAGAGAATTAAGTGGGAAAATAAAGCAAATTAACTTCAGTAGGCTCTGGCTTAGATTTGCTCCTTGACTGGACATGTGTACTGAGTGACCAGTAGCTCATTTGGTCTTTGATGAAGACTTGGTTATTTTGAAATAAATAAATAAATAGGTACAGCTCCACTTCTCTTATCCTATGAATTTGGACAGGATTAGAAATAGAAAACCCAAAATTAGTGGGAACAGATGAGCTTGCCTGATTTTTTGGAATACCATACTCCCAACTAGCAAAAGTAGAATTTCCCAGATGTACTGGGAAAGCTTTTAGCGATTTTTGACAAATCCAGACAGCTTTCAAAGAGGAATGATGAATGTATTTGAATGTGTGATCTTTCTGAGAATAACAGTGACCAATGACCTTCAATGAAAATTATATTCTGAACTTCTTCCCCGTATTTTCTTCTTTTTGAATAATAAGATCAGATATAAGCAATTTCTGTTGATATAGTTGAATGAGCTATGCACAGCACAATATTTTTATATGACTTTTTACATCAATAGACCAACAAGAAACTTTGTGCTATTTAGCACACAGTGAAAATCTCACACAAAGACTAGGTTAGGGATTACAAACCAGTAAATGGTCAGATGTAATTCAGGTTTTCTGTCCCAGTCTAATGCTTTCTCTCCAATGGAGAGAGAAATAGCTTGAAGACTGCATCAGTATGTAATTATTTGCTTGTTAAAAAAGCAAAATTGTAATGTAAATCTGGATAGGTAGCTGATAAGTATTATTTGCTCCATATTACACTGCTCAGATTTCTAAGGAATGTTTGGGTTTGGTTTTTTTAGACATTCTCATAAATTACTTTTTAATTATTTGTTTTTAAGAACATTTGCTTGTATAAGAAGGCAGGCTGGCAGGCCGAGTGGAAGGAAAATATCGCTCTTCATTCTTCCCAAAGCACCTGACCAAACAAGGAGAGTTTCTGAAACCTGTTGCTGCCTGCTTGGATTAGGTGAATGCCAAAAGGAATGTACCGTTCACAGTTCCAGTGCCAAATGCTTGTAATTGTGCTTGTTCCCCTTAGGTAAAAAGCAATAAGTGCACCCATATGGAATACCACCACGAGGCAGCATTTTGCCTAAAGAGCATATTTGAGCACTTTAAGAAATGCCAGCAGAAGAAAGGCAGAACGTACCATGTGATGAATGGATTTACACAGGCAGGAAAGACACCAATGTGCAGAGATTAATAACACAGGAATTCACAAGTGAATCAGAGACATAGACAGAGGAAGTGCATCTGGTTTTGCTCAAATCAATGGCACTATTCTGGATTTGCACAGGTGAAGCTAGAACAAAATCTGACCTAGGAAGTAACACTGGTGGAAATATATTTAATATTAAGTGATTTAATTGATAGAATTTTGGGGAAAAGATTTAAACATTTTGTGAATTTGTGTAATATAAATTAAAGCAGAGAGATGTCTTCTGAATGACATTTAAAAATTAACTTACTGGAACTGAATTCTGGCTGGGAGGACTGGGTTTGAAATGTGGTGAACTTTACCTATAAATTGTCTGGATTTGAAGGCTGGAGGTTCGTGATGTCTTCTGGTTGTTAGTAGCTTGTAGAGACTAAGTTGAAAATCCCAGCCTGTTTCAAAGAGCAAACAGATGTCCGCATATAAGAGCTGTGTTATTATCATTGGCTTTTTGGCTAGTATGAATTCTCTTCACCAATTACTCAGTTTTTTAAAATCCTGTAAAATTACATCTTGCTTGGAAGTAAATACTGCCTGTACAGGAGTAGTGACTTTGTGTATACTAATTTCTCTTTCACTTCTATTCATGTTCATTCATTTTCTCTTTAATTAAAACAACCCTATAACCAGAGATTTCTCTGAGGTTTGTGCAGATGGGATGTAAAGTAAAGGATCACTTAGTGGAGAAAAATGGCTGGATGGCTGGGCCCAAAGGATGGTGGTGAATGGAGTTAAATCCAGTTGGAGGCCGGTCACAAGCTGTGTTCCCCAGGGTTCAGCTCTGGGCCCAGTTCTGTTTAATACCTTTATCAATGACCTGGACAAGGGGATTGAGTGCACCCTCAGTAAGTTTGCAGATGATGCTAAGCTGGGTGGAAGTGTCGATGTGCTTGAGGGGAGCAGGGCTCTGCAGAGGGACCTGGACAGGCTGGATCAATGGGCTGAGGCCAATTGTATGAGGTCCAACAAGGCCAAGCACTGAGTCCTGCACTTGGGTCACAACAACCCCATGCAACACTACAGGCTTGGGGAATAGTGGCTTGAAAGCTGCTTGGCGGAAAAAGACCTGGGGGTACTGTTTGACGGGTGGCTGCATATGAGCCAGTAGTGTGCCCAGGTGGCCAAGAAGGCCAACAGCATCCTGGCTTGTATCAGAAATAGTGTGACCCCACCAGGAGTAGGGAAGTCATCTTTCCCCTGTACTTGGCATTGGTGAGGCTGCACCTCAAATACTATGTTCAGTTTTTGGGGCCCTCACTACAAGAAAGGCATTGTGTTGCTGGAACACATCCAGAGAAGAGAAACAAAACTGGTGAGGGGTCTGGAGCACAAGTATTATGAGGGGTGGCTGAGGGAACTGGGGTTGTTTAGCCTGGAGAAGAGAAGTCTGAGGGGAGATCTTATCGCCCCCTACAACTACCTAAAAGGAGGCTGTCGTGAGGTGGGGGTTGGTCTCTTCTCCCTGGTAATGGGCAATAGGACAAGGGGAAATGGTCTGAAGTTGCATCAGGGCAGATATAGATCTTCTTCACTGAAAGGGTTGTCAGGCCCTGGAAGGAGCTGCCCAGGTAAGTGGATGAGTCCCCATCCCTGGAGGTATTTAAAAGACAAGTAGATTAGGTGCTTAGATACGTGGTTTAGTTGTGGACAGGTATGGCTGGACTTGATTATCTTAAAGGTTTTTTCCAACCAAATGATTCTATGATTCTATGAAAATGTAAACAAAATTGGGCTTATAATTTGTTAAACCCTTTCTCTTTGCAACTATTTCACTTAAAAATCAAAGAATACATCTAAGATTTATCACACTAACTTTGAGATGTGTTGACAAATGGTACTCTTTCCATAAGTTAAAATTTTGTAATTGTTATGCATGTGGTTTTTGTTCTGGTTTTCATTTAGCTGTGAGTATTAGTAATTTATAAATGGAAGAACATCTTTAAAGAGACATTACTTTAAAACAAGACTCCTTTTCAGTCACTTTTAGTGATTTTAGACCATTTCAGTTAAATAATGAGGTGGGACAGTAAGGAGAAAAGTGCTTTTAGAACTGAAAATATTATAATGGGATTCTGTACAGTAAATGTGGGAGACCTTAGAAATCCAAAGGCTAGCTGAGAAAAGAATACAGCAAGATACTTCAGTCCAGCAAGTCTTGGAAAGGATTGGTGGCAAATTCTCTTTCTTTTTTAAAGCAGGAAGTAGAAAAAATTACAGTAAAGGGAGTATTACCATATGTATTTACTGTCAGTCAATAGGGAAGAAATGATGGAGAGTAAGATAGCAGAAGAGAGTATGGGCAAATTTGATTTGTGAAAGATATAGGATGAAGATCAGCAAAATAGAGGCAATCCATTTCTAGGAAAAAGAAGAAGAAAAAAAAGACTTCATCTGACTAGTGATATATCAAAGTATTATCTCCAGGCTTGGGTGCAGATTAAGAAATGTTCAGACCATTTGAAGAGATCTGGAGAAGAACAATGGGAGTAACAGAAATCTAGAAAGCCTGATCTATGCTGAATAGATGAAAAAATGGTTTGGGCTGGTACAGAAGAGCCATATGATAACGGCCATAATAGACTTCAACTATGCTTGTAAGTGAAGAAGAAGAAACTCTGTTGCACATCTGCTTCTGCAAATTTTTCAGTACTATGACAAGGGAAGCACCCCTAGGCAGACTAAGCATGGAGACTGACTGAGAGATCTGTATCCTTTTACCCTCATCTTAGGTGGCGAATTGGGGAAAACACCCACTGACAAGGGAGACATGCATATTAATGACATTGCTGATATGGCTCTCAGACACATCCTGAAATTCCTCACCAGCTTGATTTTCTTTTGCTTCTGTGATCCATCACAGTCACTGAGGACATCTCGTAGTCATCCTGCCACAGATACAAACTAATACTGTCCCTCTAATGCATTGCTTTACAACAGGCATACTGTTATAATAATACTACTCATAGTAGGAAAAATGGCAGTGGTGAAATGCATACAATAATGTAATGCATGTTATACATATAAAGTAGTTGCAATAGGACACAGTAGCAGGTGTATGAAGCAGCAGAAGACACCACCAGGAGGATTAGTGGACTTTCAAACCACGTCATGTAGTGACTGGAGAGTACATTAACTCCAGATGTTGTGGTCAGTTTTAGAATATATTTCTAAGGATACATATATTTTCTGTTAAAAGTTGTTGCCTTTACATGTTGTGTGTGCTATTTTGTTTTATTAGGAAGCAGAGTGTCATTATAGCTACTGAGCTTAAGACAGGCACTGGGTGTTTTAGCTTCCTTTATTTTTTTGAAAAATGCTCAGCTGGACAGCCAGGGGCATTCTCTCCCAGTAGAATATAGGCATTGCTGAAGATAAAATAAAGACAGAACCCTGAGACTAGGACTTTTAATGCTCTTTCTTCTTTAAAACAGTTTGCATGTTGTTTAGGTTTTGACTTTTTATATTCCCCTCAACTAAAGAGAAGACTGCTTTTTCCCGAGCGATCTTTCCATCTTTCTCCAGGTATTAGAGTGGGAGAAAAAAATCATCATCTACCATTTTCTCACGGATTTTTCTATTTTATCAGGTAAAATTAACATTCTAAATATTATTTCTTTTACTTATTCTGCTAAAAATATGTGATCCAACAAGAAAAACTACAACCAATATATAATCATAAATGTAGCCTATTCTCTCTTATCCTAGTAATATTTATCTAACAGTTGACATAAAATTCTAGAAAGTAAATACTTTAACGTTTAAACATTGTAATATTAAGGTTTTTTTCTGTTCTTTTCCATGAACTCTACTTAAAAGAAATACCATTCAGTTATAAATCTTAGGACATATGCTTGAAATTTCACTTCAGACTGATTAAGGGCTTTTTCTGGTCTTTGGGCGTAGTTACTGTGATGTAGGAGAAAAATCCCCACCTGGCAACAGAGGTTGCCACCTTGACAGCAGTATGGGCAGGAAGGATAGTGTTTTGCTGCATTTTTTATCTTTCAGTTCATCATCTGCACAGAGAAGTATATCTGGCATAGGATTACTCTTCAGGTTTTTTTTGTTATCTTTTATATTTCCAGATACGAGTCAAAATAGGCTGACTTTAGTAATTTTATGAAACACAAATGTGTTTGCCAGCAAAAATGATGGCAGATTTATTTTATGAGACATCTGAAGCATGGTTGAATAAGAATCTTAGTACTCTATAAATTAATTTAATGCCATATGGACAATACGATTACTATAGAAAGCAATCTCAGAGGGACATTAATCATGATAGATCCACTAAAAAAACCAAATCAGCCCAGAAAAATCAACAAAACACCCTATCTAGAGAGTTGATCATCTGTCAAGATGTTTGATAACTGGGTGGTTTAAATTTTTTGTAAGTATTTTTTTTTTAAATGTTGTTCCTTAACCATCTTTAAAATGTTCTTGGAAGGGGAACTACGCCTACAGGGAATTCCCAATGGGATTTAAGACCCTTTTTTTTTTTTTTAATTCTGTTTTATTTCTGTCAACTTGAAAAATAAATATTTCATTTTACTGGCTGGTTTTACACCAGTTCTTATTTCTCTCTTTTAAAGAAAAATTCTTGGTGAACTTGAAAAGTGCAAATCTTAAATGCAATGCATTTGGTTCAGCATTATACATGTCTTCCATGTTTGAATTAACATGTGCATTCAAACACATAACGTGATACTATCAGATGTATCTCTGTATGTCCACTGAAGATTACACTATATAATGTGGTATATAATGTTGCAGTTTAAAGACCACCAGTTTTGTGAACAGACTTCTTTTTTCCTTTAGAGAGTGATAGAACCTAGGGACATAATTTTTTTAGCTGTTCCTATTAAAATTTGTTTTCTGTGGCCTATATTTAATTACAGTGGGCTATTAACTATAATTATCTAGCATCTTTGAAAGTCAGTTTGCCATGAAAAAGTAATGTTTCTGCTAGAATGACAATTTTGTATGTACAGATTTAAATGTACTGTCCAAGACTTTAGAAGAAAGCAAGAGCTGTACCATGATTCCATCAACAGATATGAAACATGGGCAACCTGCTGTGTATTTTACATGGGATATTATTGGCACCTAAAAAGGCAGAAGAATATTTATGTCAAGGTTTTGTCTCATTTCTGTGTGGTTTTTTTTTTTTTCACAGAATCATAGAATTGTCTAGGTTGGAAAAGACCTTTAAGATCATCAAATCCGACCATTAACCTAACACTGCCATCCCACCACTAAATCATGTCCCTAAGCACCTCCTCTACCCATCTGTTAAATACCTCCAGGGATGGGGACTCGACCACCTTCCTGGGCAACCCATTCCAGAGCCTGACAACCCTTTCTGTGAAGAAATTTTTCCGAATATCTAACCTAAACCTGCCCTGGTGCAACAGGGCAACTCTTTTTGGAAGAGTTCTAGTTGTTTTCTAGCATCCACATTGTTCTTCTGCCTATCTAAAAGATAGATGGTCAGATCATATTCTAAATTCATACGTAACTACAAAGCTGAGAAGATTTGCAGAACTCAGGGTCAGATACAGTAATTGTACCTGACTAGACAGGTAGATTTAGATTTAGATTCTTCTTTCTGCGCAGCATGGCATGTAGTTGACATGTCCCACCACATGGAAACATGTCATCTGTATATGGGGTGAAAAATCAGCAATAATCTTCTGGGATTATTCAGTTGGAATATACAGTGCTAACAACTGTCACGGCTGTTGGAAGAATGCTGTGTTGAAATCCTTTAAAATATTAGTTTTAACACAGATTCACACACAAATCCCAATTTTGTATTAGGAATACAACATGTAGTATGACACCAACCCAACCTTGGTAAGAAGAAGTGAGTATTTGTGTTGTTTAACACCCTGCTTACACTGGCTAGTGATGTTACTTTATGTTAGTTACTTGGCAGATTTCCTTCACAGTCTGAGATAAAGCCACTTTTCCTGTTGTGAGGACTTGTGCCTGAACTCCTTTGTGTTTCCTGGGGATGTGTTGAATAGGAAGCCAAGTCATCGCACAGTGTGTGCTGGGTTTCACTTGAGGTTCCAACAGTTTCTCCACATAAGGGACAACTGCTATTCAAACCTGATGAAAAATACCAAGTCTATGAGCCAATTGTTATCCAGGTGTCCTCGATGGGATATAGTTGATCTTAAGAAGACAGCCAAAGGAGAGTTAGAAGTGGAGGGATCAACAGGCCAAGTGCTGGGTCCTGCACTTGAGTCACAACAACCCCATGCAACACTACAGGCTTGGGATGAGTGACTGGAAAGCTGCCCAGCAGAAAAAGACCTGGAGGTACTGGTTGACAGCTGGCTGAATATGAGCCATCAGTGAGCCCAGTGGCCAAGAAGGCCAATAGCACCCTGGCTTGCATCAGAAATAACATGGCCAGAGGACTAAGGAAGTGATCATCCCCCTCTGCTTGGCATTGGTGAGGCCACACCTTGAATCCTGTGTTCAGTTTTGGGTCCCTCACAACAAGAAGGACATTGAGGTGCTGGATCATGTCCAAAGAAGGCAAGGAAGCTGGTGAGGGATCTGGAGCACAAGTGTTACAAGGAGCGGCTGAGGGAACCAGTTGTTTAGCATGGAGAAGAGGAGTCTGAGGGGAGACCTTATTGCCCTCTACAACTACATGAAAGGAGGTTCCAGCAAGGTAGGTGTCAGTCTCTTCTGCCCAAGTAACAAGACGAAATGGCCTCAAGTTGTGCCAGGGGAGGTTTAGATTAGATATTAGGAAAAATTTATTGACTAAAAGGGTTGTCAAGCATTGGAACAGGCTGCCCAGGGAAGTGGTTGGGTCCCCATCCTAACAGATGTGTAGATGTGGTGCTTAGGGACGTGTTTTAGTGGTGGACTTGGCAGTGTTAGGTTAATGGTTGGACTTGATGATCTTCAAGGTCTTTTCCAACCTAAATGATTCTATGATTCTATGTCTGCAGCAAGGACAGCAAGTCCTTGCTGAAACAGGGAGTTAGCCATGGCTCTGGTACAAGAAGCTTTACAGAGGCTTCAGCTGGGAAACCATCACACGGCCTGAGCTGTGGATGGTGATGTCTTCAGGAAAGGAAGGGAAAAGAGAGGTAGCTGCACCAGAAATAAGACTTAAGGTATTCACAATGTGTGAACACTTTATATCTAGTTATTTTCTAAAAGCCCATTTACTGACAGATGAATAAATGCATTTATAAAAACTTTTTCTGAAAACCACCACCACTTCAAGTCATGTCCTATTCAATTACATGCCATCAAATCAAGTGGAGAACTGACAACATCTGACATATGCAGAAGGTTGTGGCTGGCAAAGCATAATGCTAAATGTCAGGAAAAAGATGCAATATAAACCCAAAATCTCTTGTGTCACGCAGAAAGGCAACACAATACTCAAGGCAATGCAATACTCAAGGACATCCAGTTAGCTGTTCCAAAATCTTTGGGAAATATACTGTGTGAATATGACCATTATCAGCCACCTAAATTTATTTTTATAGACTTATTTTTACAGATTTATTTTTACAGATTTATTTTTACCCAGCTCTTTTTAGTTGGTTGAGGTGATCTGAGAGAATGCAATTATTACTAATACCTTCCCTTTAATTTGCAGCTGTGTTTCCTATGTCCAAGACGAAACAATGGTATCTGCTGTTCTTGAAAAGTAGCAGCAGCCATTGCTGTATGGCAGAACAGGTAGTCAGTTAAAATATTTTCTTTGGCATAAACAACATAGCAAACCAGCTGAAGTTGATGGTGGAGATTTCATGAAACGTGGTGATTGATAATGCAGAATCTGTAACTTTAACCGTTGCCTTACTATATTACTAAAGGTGCAATTCTTACTCCTCAGTCAATGGACTGCACACCCAAGTTTTCAGGGATATAAAGTTTTGTGATTAATTTCAGAAATAACTTCATACATGACACTGTGTATAGAAATCTCAGCACAAATATAAAAAGCAAATGTTGAACAGAAATATTCGATACACTTGTTGGTATCTTAAAATCGTTTCTCTGACGAAAGGGGAACCGATTAGCACTTTTAGTTCTTACTGTGAATTTTCCTAATTTTTTTCACTTTATCTGAGTAGTCAGAGAACTGCTAGCAGCACTTCTCAAGTATTATGGAAAATGTACAGTTTGTTTTTTCAAGATGATGGATTATTCTGGTTTGTTGCTTTTCCACTAACATTTTGATGGTATTTTCCATTAACTGCAAACTTTAAAATCAAAGGCAAATTAGCAATATAGAGAAATGTAAAAGGAACATTTCTTTTAGACAGTGCTTGCAGTATGTTCATTTTACAATTAATAAATTTATATATAAGCAAGATAATTAGAATTAGTAAGGACATTCTAGAGATTAATTGCTGTAGTAAAATCAGACATATTTGTGTCTAGAAATCTGAAAAAGAAACAACTAATTAGAAGTTCACTTACACATGCAGTACTCCTGCTGTGCTCAAAGGATCAGACTAAAAATTTTAATTCCTTAAACATGAGCAATAGTTCAGTAAAAGAAAAGTTTAATGTTTTTTTTCACAATGATGCTAACTAATTTTTGTGGTCTTCTTAACAGCATAATTGTGAATAAGACATAAGAATCTAATAGCAAAATAATCTCCATACTCAGTTAGCCTGTTGGATAAGCAACATAGGTATAATTCCAGATTACCGACAATTGCAGACTGCAGGATTTTATATAAAATGAAGAAAAAAACAGAACTTCTTTTTTTATTAATAATACTGTTCTGTATGTGCCAATAACTATGTTTAAAAGTTGTTATGACAGATAAACTTAAAAAAATTTAATTTTACATTCTTTGTTTTTACACTGCTTCAAGGCCAGCCTAATAAACTCCTTACAATTGAAATGGGTGATTTACTGCCTTACTTCACAGACTGCTTTCATGAAAATACTGTAAAACCCACAGTGACAAATCACATGATAATCAGATCATTTTAGATTTTTGCTATAATTCAGAGTAACATATTTCTATGTGCTTACTACAGATTATAAGGTTTCATTTTGTAAACCAAATCAGTCAGCTACATCTTTAATAAAAATGATTTATTTTTATATATTTCAGATCAATTTTTTCCTCTTAAAGGTCTTTGAGATTAAAGTATGTTAGCATATGTAACCGTACAACCTGTTCATACTATTGACTGTCCAAGGACAGCCTTAAAACCACGGTAACATAGGTAAGGATTTTGATATAAAATTTGGAAGTGTGTAATGAATATTGCCAGTTGAATTCTAGCATTGAATCACCACAAGACTATAAGCTTTGTGCTAGAGTTATCAACTGAAGAAAAATCCAAGCAGTCTAACAGGATAAGAAAACACTTTAGAAACATAGTGCTTTTCAGATAAAAACTACTACTTTATAGAGCAGTATTGTCTGTGTGTTTGGAGTGTTAAATCTTTCTTCCATCTTTCTGTTTATTTTTTCATGCTGTATGTCATCTTTACCTTTAAATGTCTAGAACAAATGTCAGAGAATTACTCTGTAGTGAAAAAAAACCTCATGCTTTTGATTCAATTCTGAGAAGAGAAAATACGCTAAAATAGAACTTGGCATACTTGTAAAAAAATTATTTAGTAAGCATCTGTTAAGAAAAAAGTGAGTGCATATATACCAAAGACTTACACATTGCATGTTACTACAGTATCCCTCTCATATTTAGTACTTTTCACCACATGTAAACAGGTTAGAGAAGTCTTATTACCCTTCTTCACAAACAGTTATGAAGGGCAGAGGACCCGATAACACAGAAAATCTGTAACAGAGGAAGGGCTTTTATTTACATAAGGTAGCTACTGTGCTCTGAGCTCTGAACTTGATTTTACCAGGCTATAGAAAATGATCGAAGAAAATTACAGCCATGCTCCAGCTGTACCAGTTTGGTATCACAAGGAGTTTATGTCCCCAGAAATGTGACACCGGGAGGTAGGCTGCTTTGGGCTGCACCCTCAGAGCACACTAATTCTGTGCAAGCCACGTGGGTCATACAGAATCTGTCCTTCCATACCTGTTGACACTCAAGGATAGGGAGAAGGCTAGAAAAATTAATTAAGGAATTAAAAAGAGCAAGTAAACTACAGCTGCAATTCAAGGCACAACTTACAGGTAGATGAAGTTCACATAGTTGCACGAGTGTCTACTCAGAAAAGGGTATCCTCTACTAACCGGAAGAGAAGGATGATACTTTGGGCAGGTAATGGCTTCAGCTGCCTGTGGAACCTGTCAAAGGATGAAATATCATTTATGCTCCTGCCTGTATGTGAAAACTACATCTTGGCTGGTAGGAGGAGGTGGTTGCAGTTGCAGTGCTGAAGTAGGCAGCAACATGCAGGCGGTAGCAGCACATGGGTTGTGAAAGACAGTGAGATGGAGGTGGTGAATGGAGATACTCTCAAAATTTTGGTCCATATGGGCAGACACTGGCTGTAACACCAGGAGTGGGGTTTGAGCATGCTGTGTTGCAAAATCACAGAAAACATAGTCTGGAAGGCTCTTCTGGAGGTCATCCAGACCCACCTCCTGCTAAAAGCGAAGAAAAATTCAAAGCTACATCATGTTGTTCAAAATCTTTTCCAGTCAAATTCTCCACATCTCTTAGGTTAGAAGTCCTCCAGTGACACCTGTCACAGTGGATAATTTTCATTTTTTTGTAGTACATGACTGGAAACTGCCTTGCTGCAACTTGAGCCTGCTACTTTTCATCCTGTCGTTGTGTTCTGCTGCTTCCTGGCAAGTCTGGCTCTATACCCTCCCATACAGTAGTTGAACATAGTAAGAAGATCACCCTGTTAACTTTCTCTTCTTAAGATGGAACAAACCAAATTCTCTCAGCCTCTCTTGGTAACTCCTGTGCTCCTTTTTCCTAGCCATCTTACTGTTTGTCAATAACTTGTTTGTACTGGGAGACCTGAAACTCAGCATAATATTCCAGTTGGGGGTGCAAAAAGAGGAGATTAATCACTTCTTTAAACCTAGTTCCTACACTTTGCCAATGCAGACAATATGCAGTTAGCCTTCATTATTGCAAAGACACATTGCTGACCCATATTCAACTTTTTGTCCACTAGGATCCTCACAACTTTTTCTTCAAAGTCCCTTGCCAGCAGTCAGCCTGGAGTATTGAGTTCATCCACCCCATGGGTATGACTCCACATGTGTCTTTGTTGAAATTCATGAGATTCCTCTCTGCCCATTTCTTCAATTATTGAGGTTCCTTGACCCCAGTTGGTCTCTTTAAGCATCACTGCTCTCCAGTTTATCAGCTTAGTCTCATTTGTGAACTTGCCAAGGAACTACATCCCATTGTGTGAGTTGTTAAAGATATTAAAAAGTATTGATTTCAGGACTGGCCCCTGAGGAATGCCATTTGTAACTGGCCTTCCAACTGTTGGCACCATCCTTTGACTGTGACAGTCTAGCCAGTTTTTAACCCACCTAGTAACCAATCGGTACCTTCTCAGCTTGACTATGAGGGTGTTATGAGAGACCATACTGAAAGCCTGGCTAAAGTGAAAGTAAACAGTATCTGTTGCTCGTCACCCATTGATGGAGCCAGCTAACTCACCAGAGAGGACACTCAGGTTGGTCAGGCACAGTCTGCCCTTGGTAAATCCAGGTTGGCACTTTCCAGCCTAGTTTTTTTTGAATACAGACACTTTTTAAGTGGAGAGACTGTCTATACCTTTGGGGGGCATTTGGTGGAGCATACCATTAAAATCCAGGTATTCTGATATTTCCTTCTAATATCACAGAATCACAGGATCACAGAATCCCAAGGTTGGAAGGGACCTCAGGAGAGCATCTAGTCCAACCGCCCTGCTAAAGCAGGTTCTCCTAGAGCATGTTACACAGGACTTCATCCAGGTGGGCTTTGAATATCTCCAGAGAAGGAGACTCCACAACCCCCCTGGGCAGCCTGTTCCAGTGCTCCGTCACCCTCAATACGCCAGCTAAGCTCTGTGCTTTGAGTACGCCCCAATAGCTTGGTGCACAAAGTAGCTCTCAAAGGCCTCTGCAGGGCAGTGAAGGTTCACCCTGCCAGGTAGGACCTCATTGGTTAATACACCCAGGTACGTATGACAAAGGATTATTTAATTCAGCTTGGGTAGAAACAGCACTCTTCCAAGTTACTTGGCTTGGCTCAGACAAACTGGATTTAGGCCATAAATCATGGAACTGGTTATCTGGGTTTTGAATTTAAAACCTCTCTTTTCAATGCTGGAAAGGACTATACTGTCTGCTCTTCATTAAAAAATGTCAATAGTTATTCATAGAGTCATACCTTGTGCCATTCCAATTGCATCAAAGTGTGCATTATTTTTATATGTCCATGTGGAGGTTTCATAAGGAGAGTGAACTCACATCCTGTAAGTGTTACTTTTTTTACCTCCTGACTGTTGGATGGTTTATTTTCAGCACAGAATTCAGAGCAAGACACACCATGTAGATGAGAACAACATTTACAAAGCTTATAATCATTTTTAGACTTTCTTAAATTGCACTTGGAGCCCATCCCAATGCCTGAAAATATAGGATTTTTTTCCCCCTAAGATTAGATTCAATGCACAGTTTTTTCTTTCTTTTCAAATAATGCTAGTTTCCCCACACTTGCTCTGAATGGGGTAACTTTCCCTAATGCTCTATAATTTTAAACCTGGACTATCACTGCCCTCAGTTTAATTACAAAATTGTTTACATGGGTTGATTTTGACCAATTAGACTGTGCTGTTGGCATATACATTTCACGTTTTGTTAGAATAATTGGGTTAGAATGTTTTGTTAATGGTTCTCATTGTTAAACAGAGCATTACTTTACCTATCTGCAAACTTTAACAGCCCACTAGAAAATAGAAATTGAATTTCATCTAGCAGTGGGATAACCCATCTATAAAAATAGTCTTCCTAGAGACAGAACTAGATGAAATGTGGGGTTTCTAGTTTCCAAGGGATTTATTTCAGAATTTTGAAATGTTGTTTGATCCAGTTTGATAAAAAAATCTCATTTTTTATATTTTATGGAAGCCAGTCCAGGGAAATACCTTAGTAAGGGAACTTTGTCGCAGGAGCCAAAATCTTCTGATTCTGCAACAAGGATCCAGGTCATCCAGGACTTCCAGATATCCTATTGTAGCCCCAGAAGCCAAAATCCTGGAAGACAGGCAGGACCTTAAGGACGTCAGGGAATTTCCACTACTGTCCTTGGCTCCCAGGCACAGACAAGAGTTCAAAGGCTCCCAGAGATTTCAGCCTGCCTCATCCATAGCTGGAAGCCTTTGCATGCAAAAGTGGCATGGAACCAGCAGAAAAAAATGGGTAGGTTAATTTTCTTCTATTCGATAACTGACCCAATGTATTTATCAGAAGTAATATTTATCAGAAGTAACCTGGGTTTACTCAATAACTGTTTTTTAATATGCCCTTCTAGTAGTAGAAAATTCCCTAAGTGGTTCTGCCTGTACCATCAAGTAGATCTAAGACTGATGCCCTTTCACCTAGCTGAGTCTTCCAAATTTGTAGTTAATTCTATTCAATGCTGTTATTAGGCTATAACTTTGCCACTGTTGTAGCTGGTTTGTTCTTTGTGCATTTTGAGGCTGCTGCCCTGTAAGAGTAGCTGTCTCTTCATTCACATCCCTGCTCACATCACTGTCAGATCGTTGCTACCTTGACTAATTGACTTCTTACTAATTAATGCGACTTTATTGCAAGATTTTTTCTAGGGCCCTTCCCTTCCCTTCCCTCCCCCCCCCCTCCCCTTCCCAGCTTTAATGTCTTTGTATCTCTCCAAACCCAATGGTTTACACATACTAAGATCTACATTTTCCCCAGCTGTCTCTCACAATCATCCATTGATTGACTGTCACTGCCAGAATTTTTCTTACTCTTAATTTCTAACAGATGAGCCCTTGCCTAATAGAATTACTTGTTATCAGTCTCTGAGAACTTGCACCTTGTGTAACTGAATGCTAAAAGCCTAAAACAGATGTATCCAAATCTCACATCTTTAGGCCGACAATAGCATGCAAAAGGAAAGAGGATCTATTGCCTGACTATATACTATTAGTATTTGTGTCAGGTTTTACCTATTCTTAAACTGCTTTTTGGAAATGATAGCAATCATAAAATACTGACGCAAGAAAACCCCAGCCAACCACCCAATTAAATTCTGGGACTCATGAAAACTTACTTTCTACTAAATAGCTGAATCTAAATATTTACTTAACATAGTATTGTCTACATTTGCTAACAAAATTTCTACTGGACACAACGCTCCAGCAAGATGATACTGATTTTACTGAAACAGCAATGTTAGGGGGAATGTATCAACTTAGTGAACAACATGATAAGCTTTGGCATATGCACCATGCATTTCACAAATGAATCATTCAGACCAGACAACACTAAAGTGAGAACATGCTAAAAAAGAGAAAGAAAGGGGTGTAGCCAAATACAATAATCAGACAATCTTCTGATAAATTACTATTGAAGTCCTCTGCCAATAAGCAAAAAAATACTATTTTTAAATATTTCTTTTTTTTTCATGAGACTGTCTACTGAAAGGCAGAGATATTTCTGGGGGAAGCAGTTAGCATAATGAAGTGTGAGAGTATAAAAATCTTTAAGTAAAGCAAAGAAATACTGAATAGGTGAATGTAAGCCTGTAGGATATTAGAATTATATGATATAATTTCTAAATATAGTTTCCCTTATTATTTTTCTACCTTTTACAATTATTTGTTTTTATAGAAGTCAAAAGTTTTCATAAGGAAGAAAAAAAAAGCCCAATAAAAAAAAGAATTGAAGAGCACAGTATTAATTCTCACTCAATTGTGACCTGCCCCTTAGAATTAACAGCAGCTTATCTAGAAGAAGCAGGAGGAGGTCATAAATTTATTGTTATTAATCTAATCCAGAGGTGGGAGGCAAGAATCAGACAAACTTATGGTCATTCAAACCAAACAACCTGTTTTTGACTCTGATTTCAAACTGAAGAAATATTTTATGTGCTGAAAATCTTGTAAGTTTTAAAACAGTTCTGTCCCTCCAAAGAAAATAAAAGAGAAAACTTCTCGGGGCAAGCCTTTATATTTGTTATCTTTAGGCAAACCTGTCTATATAATACTTTTGTGGTATTAAACAACCTAATTTAAAATTGCAATGTGAGCATCAACCTGTAGCTGAAATGAACCCTCTTTCAAACCAGGACATTTACACAAAATATGAGACAGGAAATAGAAAAGTTATTCTGACTGTATCATGGAAGTTACCCAGGTATTCTTACCAAGATATACTTGATGAACTCCAGTGAACTTAAGGCTTATGAAGACAAAACAGAATAGCAGAAATAGACAGGACAATGACACAGAAATAGACACTTTGACACATGTCATGTTATTACACTTTTTCTATGCACCATGGCCTCCGCTCCTGAGCACTTTCTTTTTTTAATATGACTGAGAACCTGCCCTGTTCTTTTCTGTCCATCGGTATTCATTCTGTCATGCTTTTCTGAAATGCCACAGAGATAGTCCTCCTGAGGCAGGGAGCATAAAGGCTCTACTTTTGACAGCAGAGCTGTTGGGGTAGACCTACCAAGCATCATGAAGAAGCCATCCACTTCACCATCTAGAAAAAACATCATTACCCTAACCTGCAAATAAATGCTTATGCTGACTGTTAAGAACACTGAACTTCTTGCTGCCATAAAAAGAAATAAGTCCTTAATGTGATAAAGAATGAATAAATTACTGAGTGGAACAATAAACACATCCTATTAACAAAATGGTTCAACTATATTTAGACCTCATAGAATCAAATACTCTGTATTATTTTATCCCATATGCAATTACTTAGTTTCAAGTTTATTTTTATTTGCTGTTGATTTTAAATCCTTTTCCAAGCTAAATGTTGCCTTCAGGTTTGATAAGAATGAGAACACATTTATTTTGCATACATTAGAAATCTGTCAGAGGACTCCATTTTAGTTGGAATGAATAACATCAGGTTCTTGTGCACTAGGCTACATATCTTCATCAAAAACCTTTCACTGTCTTATGGGGGGGGAAACATTGGTGAAACTAAACATACTATTTCCTTTCTTCTTTTTTAGTAAGTGCTTTATTCTTTGCTGCTATATGGTATTAAGGCTGTGAAACATATATTTTATGTAGTAACTACTCTGCAAGGGAACAGCTTTTCCACTGTTATGCTTTGCACTGGATGCAGTATCAAGGAATGACATTTTAAGCAGCCCAAGTGGTGAAAACAGCTGCTATCTATAATCTGAGTAGCTGGGAAATCTTGCAACCATAGTGACAGAAGATCACCAGCTAATAAACTGTTTCTCCTTCAATAAAAACCAAAACACCTTTTATAATAATTGCCCGAAATATCAATTTTGTTGTATTCTGAATGTCTAACAAAGCCAGTGACAGCTTGAGTAGATCTGTCCAGTATTTACTGTTTCACTACATTATCAGTTCAAAATTAGGTTGCTGATGTCCATTTTGCTAAAAGAGTCATCTGGATTTTGGAAGTTTTATAAGGATACATATTATTAGAAGGGAACACTGGGCTCAGTGTTTTGGCATAATTTTCATTTGCAAAATGATGTCTTCTGCTCCATTCAATTACATCAGGTGATTGGGGGTTTTGCAGCTTATCAACTATTTAATAAAAAAAAATCTTTCTACCTAGTGAGCTTTTATAAGAAAGAAAGTAAGAAAACTCCATAATTCTGAAGTTAATGCATACTACTGAAATGAAAGGTTGGTAACAAAGCTCTTTCTCCTCAGGCTGGGGCAGTGCACAGTGACCTTTTGGCAAGGAGACACCCACCCTTCTTGCAAGACTCTCACAGATCCTGGGTCAATGCCACATGTGGTGCCACCTGGAGCTTCCCATGGCACTGGCAGAAAAATTGCTGGGTGGGCTCTGCTGTAAGACCTGCTCCTAAACCCAGCTATTGACCTGTTCTGCCTCTACCTTTTTCCCACCCTTTCCCTCAACTTTCCCTTTTGTAGAGCAGCAGTTATAACTGCATGGCCCCTGACCTGTGGCCATAAGTTTAAAAAATGTCCTCATGCTTCCTTGCAGTACCTAAGGCCCTGGTGCATTGTGCTTCAGAAAACAAGGAAAAGATATGTCTCTTCTCAGAGTGCTATTTATTAATTAAATAGGAAAAAAAAGTATTCAACTTCTTCCTCAGTTGCAAGACAAAAAAAAAGAAGAAAAGGCAAAATGTGAGAAGAAGAAAATGGAAGAGAAACATTGATAAATAGAAAGGATTTTTTGGAAACATTTTAGATAGAGATTCAGATAATAATCTTGTATAAAAACAATGTAAATTGGCTGAAATAAAATGAAAAGTTAATACTTTCTCTCGTTATGCTTCCCTGTGCTCTCAGACTCTGCAGTACCTTGTTTCAGTGTCAATCATCACAATTAATTATCCTTTACAAACATCAGTGAACTCAGAATACTTAGCAAATCTGGACACTCTTCTACAAAAGAACTATTAAAAATTGTATGCTAGGAGATGCCAGCCTAGGAAAATTAATTAAAAATAAATAAAATATCTCCTGCTGAGCAGATGCAAAGCTTTTAGAGCAGAATTATGAAAAATAAACATCCAGCCTAATTAATTTCAGTCTTTTTTTTTTTATTAAGAAGTTTCACAGGCTAATGGATTATTCTAACTGAAACCTTCTAGCTATCTTCCTTCTTTATGCTGCAAGATTAAAATACTATATAAATTTTAATGATTATTTTTGTGCTCTCAAAAGAACAGAGAGTGTATACATATGGCATCCTCATGGAAATGCTTGCCTTGAGGTAGAGTACTTGTGGTTCTTTCATGCAACTTTTCATTTTAATTTGCGTAGCACTGATGCTTTACAACCACAAGAAAAGCACTCTAAGTGTGATGGTTATAGCAAGATTCCATGTATACTGCTGACAATTTTGTCTATTTTAGAGGTAATGAGGACGAATATAATTTTCCCATAAAGTGGAATTTCTGGTGTTCTATTTTTGAGATAACTGTAGCAAATTATGTAAGTTAAAAACTACCTTATGGAAGTAAAGAAGTACCATCATTAAAGCAATATTTACTTACAAGCTACCAGATACAGATAATTTATAGCTGAATACAGTTTAACTGTATATTATAGTAGTATAGCATTAATGTATTGAAATGTACATTTTATTTCCATTTTTATGGATTTAATAAAACGAAATTAAAACTATTACCACTGGAATACCTATTCTATTTGTATTTGGAATTGGGCTAAGCTGTGACTGTTTGGCACCAAAGAGGAAAAAGGAATAGAAAAAAATACTCTCTTGTAGCATATTTTCATTTCAACAGTGAATCATTTGATAACAAACTGTTCTGAGACAATTAGTTATGAATCACTACCCACTAGTACACTTCAACATATTCTCTCCAACTCTGTGTTCATTTGTCTTTGTAGAGTAGCTCAGAAATTGCATCTGCATGCATCAGAAGATTTTTATTTGTGGATATTAAATTATATTTCTTAAATAAAATGGTGTGAATTGGAAACCCTGTAGAAGCTGGACTTCCCATCAACTCTGACTATTCCTTGAAATATTTTGGTGATAAGTAACTGAAAGAAGCACTTTAGAGGAATTTGTGGGAATTTTTTTGTTTTAAACTAATTAAATACCTGTGACTGAGATGGGTGAGCACCAGGGAAATGCATGCATTTCCATGAAATACAAACTGCAGTTTTATCTGCAAATGCCATGTCCCTCACTTTCTGGACATCTTCTTTCTGCCAAAAGAGGATGTATATGTCTGTCTGAAGGTTTAGGAAAGGGATCTTTCCATATAAGTGGGACTCCTGGCCCATCTACATACTTTCAGAGCAAGGAGCTGACGTGCCAAGCCCCAGGCGGGCAGAGAGGCTGGATTGAGGCTGAGCCCCTTAAAGCATGCATCAAGGCACCCTGAACAGGGGAAGGAAGCAAAAAAAGCCTCCGTCACACAAAATGTCTCTGTTAGACCAGTCCCACAAGTCTGATGCGTCATGAGCAGAGGGACCCTACCCAAACACTGGACTGTCACTGAATGGTTGGACTCATAGCCCAAAACCCCACACTGGGATGAGTTTGATTGCAACCTAAACATTATCTTCAGTTTGGCCTTCTGGGCATATGGTTTCTTTGTTGTTCTTATGGAGAAATCTCGGAACTGCTGAGACTTTGGATTCCCCCCAGACTTTACAATCACCTAATTCATGGTTTCAGCCTGGAAATCACTTTATATGTATCTCAGCATTTGCCTCAGTTCCTTCATCACTCTAAGAACTCTTTTAGATTTGGTCACACTGGGTCTTCCAGGGTTCTCATGACCTCTCTTTTCTCCAAAAGCTTCTGTCCTTCCAACAACTGACTCGTAGAGACTACAAGTTACCAGAATGCCTTCCTAGGTAAGCTGCCACCAGGAATCATGGCAGAATCATCCTTCTCAGCTTGGTGGCTTCCTGTAAACATATGCTCATAGAGTCCTTTTCAGAGAACAGTCATTCAGAGAACAACCCTGACATGAAGGCAAGCACAGTGTCCTGTTGTATAGTGGAAATGACTGCAAAAGTTGAAGGTGAATTGAAAATTCTAAGTTGTAACACCATTCAAATAGAGAGAGGGGGAAAAAAAAACCACATTTGCTCATTGAGATTACTCCCCTCAGCAATTAAGTAAGCTATTTTGCTTATAGGCCACACCAATTTAAATCATTGCCTATTGGGCTAATGTATTTTCAAATGATAAATAGTTTGAGGGTAGGCATGAAAATCCCAGACATCCTGAAAGCAAATCCTCCTGCTATGAATAAATGAGCTTTTTTTCCAGTGCACCAAATAAATCAGGTTGAAGATGCTGCAAGGTATTATAAATTTTTCTAGTTGTGCTTTGTTTTTTTCATGAAGGTATTTGGGTTGGTGGGATCAAAGAAACATTTCCTTAGTTCTGCTTCAAAGAAACACTGTGAAATGTAAAACATGAAATGTGAACAAACTTTTTTGTCTCCTCTTCCTCTGTAAATCCTTCTGCCTTTTTGCAGTGGAAGCACAAGTCTCTCTGAAAGGAAACTGCTACTCAAGCTTTTATATATAGTGACAGTGTATATACCCTTGTGTCCTGGTTTCAGCTGGGATAGAGTTAATTTTTTTCATAGAAGCTAGCATAGTGCTGTGTTTTGGATTTAGTACTAGAAGAATGTTGATAACACACTGATGTTCTTAGTTGTTGCCAAGTAGTGCTCTGACTAGTCAAGGACTTTTTGAGCTTCTCTTGCTCGGCCAGGTGCATAACAAGCTGGGAGGGAGCACAGCTAGGACAGCTAACCCAAACTGTCCAAAGAGCTATTCCATGCCATATAACGTCGTGCTCGGGGCGGGTTAGTCGGTCGGTTCGGTTGCGGGGAGAGTGCTCGGTGCTCGGGGACTGATCGCGGCTCGGGGAGTGATTGCGGCTCGGGACAGGCTGGGCATCGGTCGGCGGGTGGCATCATTCGTTTTGTATATTCTGAATATTCTGTTACCATTCTCATTATTACTATTGTTATTATTTTCTCTTCTTAAACTGTCTTTATCTCAGCCCTCGGCTCTAACCTTTTATTTTCTTCCCGATTCTCTCCCCCATCCCACTGAGGGAGGGGGGGGGAGTGAGCAAGCGGCTGTGTTGTGCTTAGCTGCCAGCCGGGTTAAACCACGACACCTTGTCAACTAACACTTCTAACAAGTCTTAAGCGCCACCTTTGAGCTGACACAGTTAATTAGGCTTTCAGAGTTAAACAGTGTTAGTTTGTCCCCCTGAACAGTTAAGATCCAAAAATATGATAAGGGATAAACTGGAACATAAATCTGAAAAAGCCATGTCAGAGAATAATGTCACGTAAAGTCACATCTCATCTACAAATTCAAGTATCATTAATTCATTGAAATCATGGCAGCCATACAGCGAAGTCATTATTGGAAGACTAATTCTGCTCAACTTTATTTCCTGTACAGATTAACTTTATGATTGTTTTGTGTGTTTGGTTTTTTGGGTTTTTTTTTCGTAAATGCAGTGCAGCTCTAGTTAAGAAAATATCTTATAAAAGTCTGGTCATGCAGAGGGCTTTGGGAATACAAAAGAGGCAGCATGGGCCTTTTGATGCATAAGAGACAGCGAAGATTTCTTTTCAGCACTAGAAAGAGGGTCTGACTGTTCTTTCTCACACAAGTTTTACATTGAAACAATGTCACTGAAGTCACCTAAAGTCACATCTATGTAGTAATAATTTATATGATGGAGCGAAATCTCTGGACACAGTTTATAAAATACAGAAAATATCTACAGATGGGGAGCTAGTATTCTGTTAGAGGAGAAAGGAAGGCAAAGAAGAGAAAAGAAATATTAAAAAAATATTGCACTGTTACAAGTTATCGCTCTATAAATCTAGGCACAGTGTATTAAAGGATAGGCAATCTTGCATAGAGTAAATCTCCTACCCTATGAGTCAGATTCAGAATTAATCATAGCTGAGATCTGAAAAAGCATGGTTGACTTTTATTCCCTATTAATTTTCATTTTTAAGCATCCCCAATTCTGGAATCTGGCCAGGCCTAGTAGGGAAATACCACAGTATCTCAATAGACTCTTCTCAAAACATCTCTGTAGTAAACATCTGGACAGAGAAAAACAGTGAAAAAGCCTTTGCTTTTGTCTTACATGGTACCCAGCTCTTATGGGTTTGGGTACCTCTGCTGAATTTTGTTCCCAACCCCAGCCCTGAGTGCTGCTGCTGTACAAACAGCTCAGGTCAAAGTCAGCGCATGCATCCTTGCTTGTTCCTTTGAAACTCATGACCTGAGGCCAGCTTTACAGGTTGTGGCCAAAACTAATTGCAAATGAATGGCAGAACCTTCTCCTCTGCCCATTGTTTGAAACACAGATCGCATGTACCAGCAGCATTTTCAAACACTCTAGAATGTTTTGTAGAAGAGCAATAAGGACTCCTGAAATCATAGCAAGATAAAGGCCCTTCAGCCATTAGCTTTGTTTCAATAAAAGCACCTACAGAGCTCAGAAATCCTAGCTGCCTGTACACCCCTGCATAGTTTTACAAGGTTATGGTTAGACATATTTTGTCAGTGCTATAAGATTTTGTCATCTCTTTAAGCTATAAGCAGCAGCACCTTGAACACAAGGCTTATGCTCAGTTAGTGGGAGTCTTTCCAAAGTCAATGAACCTAGATCTGGTCCCTTTGCAGAGAACAGACCTGGAGCATTCATTAGGTTGTGGCACTAGTATCTGCTAGGAGGAATACAAAATAAATGTATGGACAGCATGCTTCTATTGCATGAAAACTCTGAAACTGACCATTTTAACTTCTACTACACATTAGCATGAGAGGAAAAAAAGAACCCTTTGCAAGGTGCTGTAAAACAACATCGGCAGCAATAAATGGTTTTTACAGAGACTCTCTGAAAAAGAGGAAGTCAAGAAAGGAGACTATTACAAGTTTGTTCCTCTTGTAATGAACTACAATCCAGGATCAGTTAATATTTCATTGAAGAGGAATGAGTGAAAGAAGTGCAATTTATGGTTACACTCACGCATACACAGAAACTAGTTTTCCCTAATACTCACAAAAGCTTTAAAAAGTCCAATACTTTCTTCCAAGTATGTCTATTTACCAATAGAATAAACAATATTTTTAATGCCAGCAACAATGTTGCTAAATTATCCTAAATTAGACTGAATTGACAAGATTGTACCACTACCACTATTGTATCATTATTGTATCGTCCTGTTTTGTCTAATTTAGTGTTTAAAATATTTTGTAAGTAACGATTAAATGTGCATATTATTTATTACATACATATATTATTTTCAGAAAATAGGAAATGTCAATATCTGTTTGGGAGAAGATGATCTGACTCTTTGGAAAACTATTTTCCAAAGACCTTCCTCCCTCCCAAGAGACTATCTTCACAACTTTATAGATGTACCATTTTTGCATGGGTTAGGGAAGCAGAATTAAATTATCAGATTGACTACACAGTTTTCATGTTGTTCATTCCCAAATGTAAAGACAACATAGCTGTTTTTTTCCAAAATGTAATGTGTTGTCCTTTAAAATGTGTTGATGTACACAGAATTTAAACGGCTTCTAAAAGTTCACGTGCTCTGTGGAGGAGGACATCACACAAGCCTTTGCCAGATTTTCATTATGAAGGTTGTCATCATATTTCTATAGTGCCAGGTAGTCTTTTCTTTTCCAGTCTTTCATGAAATCTTGCTCCTTAAAAATGAAATCCAGTTTTGCCATCGACTCTGGTCTACTTGAGATCCAACTTTGTATAAAGTACATTTTTAATTTCACCTTTATTCCAAAATGACCTTCAGCATAGTGTCTACTGAAGTATGGCTGTTAAGAACTAAAGGGAAATGAATAAACAACGGGTGCATTTCACATGTCGCTAAGCAGCCCTCTGAGCTGCAATCTTTCTTCCACTTAATCTTTGCCTGTTTGCTGCTAGGTGGTGTTCAGAACCTCTTACAGGAAAATTAAAGAAAGGAAAAAGGAAAGGAAAAAGGTGTAGTATGTGGCATAGAAAATGGAGTAAGTGGAGAAGGAAATGGTAGCATACATAACCAGTAAGGAAGAGCTGAGCCAGCCCCTGAGAGAAGTCTGGCACACTGTCAACAAATAGAAGCAGTGCAATAAGGAACAGCTCAAGCCAAACACCTTTGGTGTCCCTCCTTTCAATAACTGCTCAGCCTGCGTGCCTCAGGGTTGGCAGCAGATTTCTAAGCAAAGCACTGGGCACTTCTTTCAGATCATGGTCGCTGCTCCTCCTGTCCCTCTCTGAACCAAAACTATGGCAGAAAGAATGGGCAGCCATGACCATGCTGTCCTCACACATTAGAGCTACAACACAAAGTGGAAAGAAGGGGTCCATCACGAGTGGCTAGTGACTGTGCTAGCTGCAACTGAGCTAGCTTCCCAGCAGGACATAAGATGAAGCAAACAGAGATGGTACATACATGAATTCTATAAATAACTGACTACTGATGAAGCAATTTGCTCTGACTAGCTCATTTGACGACAAGCATGGCACATTACCTTGGCAAATATTTCCTTAGATGTTGCGGGAGAAACCCAGACTGGCGAGATAAGAGAATACCTGTTACTGTTGAAATACTATATGCAGGGTAAAGTAGAAGAAACTAAGAACCCTGCAGACACTACATTTTTCTCTACATCCTTACTATTTCTTATCATAGCATTTACTTCTGCAAAATAAGTAAATTAATTAAATTTATAAAATAAAATATAAAATCAAAAAATACGTAAAGAACATTCAATTAATTAAATTGAGTAAATAAATTAAAAAATTAAAAAAAACAGAGAAAACTGTGAAGCAGGTAAATGCAGCTCTAGCCCTCTCCTTTCATTCTCTGATTTTTACTGCATTCTGTGACACCCTTCAACTTGCAATGCTAAATCGCCTCCCTGAATACATCTCTGTCTCAGAAGAGTTGGACTTCAACCCATAAGCACCAATAATTCCAAAAAATGTACAGAAGAAATATCTACTGATAAGACACCATATATGCTTTAGTATTATGCAGGTCTCCACAGCATCTAATCAGTCTCTATATCAGCTCAGAGAAAGGTGCACTATTTTTAGTCCCATTTTATACGTCAGGGGAAAAAAAAAATCTTAAGACTCTACTAACACATTATGTGTATAAGAGAGTGCGGACACCTGTATCTGCATTTCTGGATCTCAATCTTGTGCGTTAGATAGATGGCAACCATTCTGCCACATTTAGTAACTCTTTGAGTTTATCTCTATATAGTAAGGACTTTATCCTACACACACTGTTAAGAGGTGGCCACTGAAATTTTTGTTCCTTAGTGCCTTCTGGACTTTTCTGGGGAGTGGCAGGTTTTCTCCTTCATTATCCTGACTGCATTTTTTGGCATTTTGTACTGAGAAAATAAACATGCAATTGGAATTTTATATTCCTGAGCACTGCATGGAAAATGTAGAGCTGGATTTTGAAACCTGATTTCATTTGGAATAGAAACAAGCATTTCAAATGTATTCAAACAAAAAATTCTGCAAAAATGTAAATATGACAGCTAAACCATTCCATTTTTATTAAATTTGATTTGACACTATTTCACACTGCTGGGATTTTTCCACCTCCTTCTTAGGTGCTATTATGGTAACACTGCAGCATTGTCCTTTGACAAAACATTTACATTTCAGCAGAACTTGGTGGAAGAATGGGTCCACTGAAGCTTCTAAAATTGATCTTCAATATTGATGAGTCTACAGACTCAGCTTTTCTATCACCCTTTGGAATCAATTTCCTTTCACAGGGGATACTGAAAGAAGCCATGAACTCTAAAGGAGAAAGCTTATGGAAAGCTTATGGAAAGAAGTAGAAGGGGAAGGATTGATTCCAGTGGAACTGAAAAAAGTTTGTCATAACAAGTGTGAATGCTGCATGAAGGAGGGAACTGACTTCAGTGGAAAAAGTTTCATACAGAATTTTAAGTGTGTTATAAGTTTCTCCAGCAGAACATGCCCACATCTTTTCATGTTTGGAAGGACTTTTCAAGCACAAGCTCAGGTTCTGGCAGAACTCTGAAACAGAAAGCATAATGAGAACACCCTTGTTTTTTTCCCCATGGTTATGTAACATAGGTGCTTTGGGCAAGCAGCAACAGTGAAGGCATGACGCGCAGGACTCAGCATAAGCTAGCTAACCATAAATGTATCCAGGGTCTGTTTCAGGGTTGCTTAGCTATGGTGAATCCATGGCTGTGAAGTCTTTTACCAGCATGCTGGCCAACTTAGTTAAATTAAATCTAACATTTACATCTGTCTGTTACAATCATAATTTCAGTAGCAGCACAGACATGCCCTTAATCATCAGATATACCTTTTTTTTCTCTGACTAAGCAGGTAATGATATGCAATTATTTACTCTTAAATTATTTTTATATAAGATGTACCTATATGCAGTTCACCCATCATTTATACTTCCATGGGAAGCAGAAGTTTGTGTTCAGTCACTTCTTAGCACACAGCAAGGAAGAAGCTGGATCTTTCTGTTGAAGGAAACCTAAACATTTCCATCAACAATGAAGTGCAATTAAAATCATTAAAGGTGCTATGTGTTCTATATTTTTAAAATAATTTTTTATTAAATTATAATATAATCAAATTAATAGCATTTAATGCAAATGTAAAATTTAAGTGTAATAATGGAGATACTGAATGTTCTACTTGTATTTTTTTAAGTTAGGAACTTTTATAGGTATGTTGTAAAGACCATGTTATGTTTAGTGAAAATATATTACAGGTATGTGTTAGTTAGAAAGCCTTTAATAAAAACTAATTAGCATAGGTGAAACATCTAGTAGTATTCAAGAGAATTTTTTACTCCAGAGTGGTTGCATGTTCACTATGTATCCACATGCAACCTGTTTAAACAAGGTAGGTCCCTCAGAAATAGTTTGACACTTTTCACATTCAGAACATATTCATACAAAAAAAGAAAGGACTAATTCTTCTGTTGACTCTCTAATTTCCCCCTTTACACTGGAAAAAATATTTGAAAGTCAAACTGGGCCTGACGTACAGCTATAAACTACAGCAACTTTATTTTTTGAATTTCAGCCATGCCTCCGAATCCGTGGGGTGTGCTGGTCCGTACCGTGCAGGCTCAGCATCCACCTTCATTGTCCTGTTTTCACTGCTGTCTGTGGTGAGATTTGGCTAGAAACTCACTGGTTTCTCACACGTCAAAGTCAGATACTATGTGTCTGTAATTAATTTCAATTAGTTCATGTCTGAAAGAGGCAGAAAGAAGAAAAATATTCTTTACCAAAGACAGCTGAGGGAGAACAATCTAGAGACTACCAGGATGTCTCTGGGAAAGGAAGATGGAAATGGCAATTAGCAATGGGTTATAACTAAAGCAGGTGGCAGCTTCCATTTGAGAGTCTGGACAGATGCCACTGAGTTTTTATACTTGCTTGTATTTACACAGAAGTAATGCCTCCCTGAGACCTCATAGGAATGTATGGTTAAGTCCTAGGGTTAGGCTGTTCTCCCTGGAGCTGTTATTTGGAGTGGACTATACAGCAGCAGCCCCAGAACCAACTTTTGAGCAATGTTATTTTCTTTTGTTAGCATAAGCTGAAGTGCAGGCCTTCTAACCTGGTCCCTGAGAAAGACATAAAACCAGATTTAGCCAGCAACAAAGTGGAAACCCTTTAGCAGTGCTAAACTTCTAACACAGAAGCTGAAACAATTAGCTGAATATAGCCACTGAGCTCAACATAGCTGTTTAGAAGCATCTCCATTTTCTTTTATTTGTCTGTCTTCCTGAAGACATCACTAAAATCTTATACACTATGACATTGTAGGTAGAAATGTAAGCTTTTCCTCGTAACACATAACCAATGCCTTCTGAAAAATACAGTCTCTCGTCTGAAAGAGATTCTTGAGGTTGCATATTCAAATCAATCCTTTTCAGTTTAAACTCCCTCCATTGGCTGAACTCCTGTGAGCAAGCCTTAAATAACTGGATTCTGCAGGGATTATTCATTCTATTTTTCATTAAATTAAACGAGGTAGTAGATATATTTTTTGTGCTCCTTGGAAACATACGCGAGGATATCATCGGTGTGGAAAATAATGCCAAGCAAAATGTAAAGAAGCCATTATGAAAACAAGATATAATGTTAACACAAATGCAACCCAAAATCAGTATCTGTTCAATTTGATGAAATTTTAATATCTGAGAACTCACATTTTTTTATATACATACAGTGCTCAATAAAACTGTTTTTGACACTGCATCTATCTCTATAGTTCTTGCATTAACGAATGACTAAATAAAAAGTATATTCCTTATTTCCTGTATACTCCTTATTTCTGTAGCTGAGACATTAGTAAGCAAGAAATGTAGTAATTGTGCTAGAGGCTAGCAATTTGTTCCAGGATCACTCAGAAACTCAGAGCAAGGAGTTGAACTTCTTTTAGCTCTCTAACTTCAGCCTAACTTTCAGACCACAAAACCATTCCATCTCTAAAAACATCCACTATGCTGAAACGTATTACTTAGGTAACAGAAACCAGTGAAAGTCATGCATTTCACTGGAAAAAAACCAAAACAGATAGTAGTACGACTTTTACCTCAGCTTGACAATCCAGCACAATCAGCTTGCCTTCACCCAGCAATATGCTTGTCTGTCAAAGTATTTTCTTTTTCCTTTTAAAGATGTGAGACTGCATTACTAGAAAATATGATTATGTTTTTAAAGTGATACATTCTGAAATTCATGCTTAGGAAGAAAATTAGAAAGGATGTGTTTTATGTATATTGTACTTGTGTACCAGAAATAGGAACATGTTTCTTTAAATATACAATATTTTGAAACCACATCTGTTAACTTCCACTCTTACACCTTATATTTTTTGAAAGTAAGCACAAGCAGGGGCTTGCTAAAAAATAGACAAAACAAACTGCTACACAAATTTATTTTACAAATAGTACACTTAAAGAAAAATCGCTGCAGGAATATGGCACTAACGTGGTTACACTTAAAGAAAAATCTCTGCAGGAATATGGCACTAACATGGTTATGCTTGCAGAAGAACAAAATGGCACGTGCAATCTACTTCTCATATCCATGTATTCGTTTATTTTCTGCTGGTTTCAACTGCAACGTACTTCTCATGCTTGGAAATCTCATAAGTCTTGCTGCTCAGAATTTAACAAAAGCTATTCTCAGCTGCTTGAATACAAATGAAAGAGATATTAGATAAGATGCTTAAATAACAACTGGAGCAGTCTGGAAATTAGGTCTCCTCTTTTCCAAGTCAGTCCCTCATCACTAGGCAAGATAATTACGTTCACTCCTATTTTCGTACTCTGACTACAGGCCATTTAGCAGTTATATGCAACACAGAAGGGATACCAGCACAAGAACAGCCTTTAACTGTTCTTGTAAGAGGAAGACAATGCTCAAGTCCCCTCAGGCTAAAGGGTGAGATGGTCCTAGGACTCCCACACCCTGGGTGAGCCTTCTAGTTACTGAATTTTTGAAAA
>NW_009259786.1:1832158-1834333 GCF_000687185.1 Egretta garzetta | reverse complement strand
ATGCAGCAGGACTTGGAGAGGCTGGAGAGCTGGGCAGAGAGGAACCTGATGAAGTTCAACGAGGGCAAGTGTCAAGTGTTGCACCTGGGAAGGTCGAACCCCATGCACCAGTAGAGACTGGGGGCTGATCTGCTGGAAAGAAGCTCTGCTGAGAGAGACTTGGGAGTTCTGGTGGATGACAAGCTGACCATGAGCCAGTAGTGGGCCCTTGTTCCCAAAAAGGCCAATGGTATCCTGGGGTGCATTAGGAGGAGAGTGGCCAGCAGGTTGAGGGAGGTTATCCTCCCCCTCTACTCTGTCCTGGTGAGGCGACACTGGGAGTACTGTGTCCAGTTCTGGGCTCCCTGGTTCAAAAAATATGAGAAACTCCTAGAGAGAGTCCAGAGGAGGGCACAAAGATGATGAGGGGACTGGAGCATCTTCCCTATGAGGAAAGGCTGAGAGAGTTGGGCTTGTTCAGCCTGAAGAAAAGACTGAGAGGGGATCTCATCAACATGTACAGGAGAGTTGTGGAGTCTCCTTCTCTGGAGATATTCAAAGCCTGCCTGGATGATGTCCTGCACAGCCTGCTCTAGGTGACCCTGCTTTAGCAGGGGGATTGGACTAGATGATCTCCCAAGGTCCCTTCCAACCCTTGCCATTCTGTGATTCTGATCATACCCAGAATATTATCACATAGGTTTCCACGTTCCTTATTCTGTAGTGACTTTAGCACTAGGAAGAACAGAGCAGTCATGGGACGGGCACCTAGGGAAGAGGACAGTGACATGAATTGGTTTATAAGGCCTCTAGTTCTTACGGTCTTAATTCAAGCCCCTTGTATAGTAAGTGAATTCTCAAGAGAGTGATTCGGGTTATCCGAGTTAGCTGCTTACAGCAAGATATTGTGAGAATTAGACAGGAATTAAGTGTCTAATTATTTATAGACTTGTAATCTTCAGGTGCCATTTAAATAAAATAAGATGTCTTAATAGCTGTATACCTCTTTCCTTCACCTTTTCAAGAAGAGACCCAATACCGTGAAGGAAGAAAGAAGAAATAATTGCACTTCACTTCTGTTTAAAAACTTACTACCAAATTGATGTTACAGAAAGACATAAAAAATTGAACTCTTGCTAAAACTGCTTCTCCTCAGATGCTTGTTGTTATAGTCTATTAGAACAGAGCTATTTCTCAGTCAGCCTTTCCTAGGATAGCTCATGGCTGAAAGACAAAATAGATTTCTGTAGAAAATTGCAAGACTGCTTTCCTAGTATTTGAAGAAAAGTTGAAGCAGTTTGAACTCCAGAAGATAACTGAAGAATTAACTATTTTGAAAAATCTACTGGGCTTTCTTCAACTGTCAAGTGAAAATCAATACCAGGGATTTTTATGTTACAGGAAGCTACTGTCATTTCTTTAGAAAACATTCTACTTAGAGTGGAATAGTATATTGGATAATTTTTATCATCTTTACTAAAGTAAAATCAATTTTTAAAGGCTGTTAGGAAAAAAAAAAAACAAAAAAACCAACGCCCAAACCCATATTCTCATTTTGACTAATGCAGAATGAAATTTTGTACAATAAGGGAAATATATCCAAGCCATGGCTACATTTACCTCTCCCGAACTTTTGCTTAGTTCTAGTTTAGAAAGGCAGATTGAACATTTCTGTGTAAAATAGAACAATAATTTCCTGGTAAAGTTCACCCACAAGTTCAGTACAAGTAGAAAGCTAGTATGGATATCTAGTAATTTAAGACTCAGTCATCTAGGATGCAGTTTTGTATTTAAAAAACTGACATGATTTTGAAATGAGCTGTAAGCATGCAATATCCATAAAGTTTAATGTTTTTATAAATAAGCCCTCTGTAAAGAATGTTTATTGATATAAGCATGCTTAAATTCCTTCTCAAATGGATTCAGTACACTAGAGTAAGCATAAAAATATTACAGACAGAAAAAAGTCAGTTTCAGAAAAAATAAGCAGCTCTGGACAGTGGCATCAGACCAACACTGGGAGACCACTTGAGCCACTAAGGCGGAAAACTTCTGTCTACCCTCAGTTGTCAGCAGTTGCATGAAACTTGAAATCCAAGTGCCCCCTGATTTATCTTGCATCATCCAAGCTGGTTTCAGCCTAATAAAACCCTGCTGAAGGATAATACCAATTTCTTTAAAAAAAAAAAAAAACAA
>NW_009259786.1:1815076-1825965 GCF_000687185.1 Egretta garzetta | reverse complement strand
AGAAAAATATTCTTTACCAAAGACAGCTGAGGGAGAACAATCTAGAGACTACCAGGATGTCTCTGGGAAAGGAAGATGGAAATGGCAATTAGCAATGGGTTATAACTAAAGCAGGTGGCAGCTTCCATTTGAGAGTCTGGACAGATGCCACTGAGTTTTTATACTTGCTTGTATTTACACAGAAGTAATGCCTCCCTGAGACCTCATAGGAATGTATGGTTAAGTCCTAGGGTTAGGCTGTTCTCCCTGGAGCTGTTATTTGGAGTGGACTATACAGCAGCAGCCCCAGAACCAAATTTTGAGCAATGTTATTTTCTTTTGTTAGCATAAGCTGAAGTGCAGGCCTTCTAACCTGGTCCCTGAGAAAGACATAAAACCAGATTTAGCCAGCAACAAAGTGGAAACCCTTTAGCAGTGCTAAACTTCTAACACAGAAGCTGAAACAATTAGCTGAATATAGCCACTGAGCTCAACATAGCTGTTTAGAAGCATCTCCATTTTCTTTTATTTGTCTGTCTTCCTGAAGACATCACTAAAATCTTATACACTATGACATTGTAGGTAGAAATGTAAGCTTTTCCTCGTAACACATAACCAATGCCTTCTGAAAAATACAGTCTCTCGTCTGAAAGAGATTCTTGAGGTTGCATATTCAAATCAATCCTTTTCAGTTTAAACTCCCTCCATTGGCTGAACTCCTGTGAGCAAGCCTTAAATAACTGGATTCTGCAGGGATTATTCATTCTATTTTTCATTAAATTAAACGAGGTAGTAGATATATTTTTTGTGCTCCTTGGAAACATACGCGAGGATATCATCGGTGTGGAAAATAATGCCAAGCAAAATGTAAAGAAGCCATTATGAAAACAAGATATAATGTTAACACAAATGCAACCCAAAATCAGTATCTGTTCAATTTGATGAAATTTTAATATCTGAGAACTCACATTTTTTTATATACATACAGTGCTCAATAAAACTGTTTTTGACACTGCATCTATCTCTATAGTTCTTGCATTAACGAATGACTAAATAAAAAGTATATTCCTTATTTCCTGTATACTCCTTATTTCTGTAGCTGAGACATTAGTAAGCAAGAAATGTAGTAATTGTGCTAGAGGCTAGCAATTTGTTCCAGGATCACTCAGAAACTCAGAGCAAGGAGTTGAACTTCTTTTAGCTCTCTAACTTCAGCCTAACTTTCAGACCACAAAACCATTCCATCTCTAAAAACATCCACTATGCTGAAACGTATTACTTAGGTAACAGAAACCAGTGAAAGTCATGCATTTCACTGGAAAAAAACCAAAACAGATAGTAGTACGACTTTTACCTCAGCTTGACAATCCAGCACAATCAGCTTGCCTTCACCCAGCAATATGCTTGTCTGTCAAAGTATTTTCTTTTTCCTTTTAAAGATGTGAGACTGCATTACTAGAAAATATGATTATGTTTTTAAAGTGATACATTCTGAAATTCATGCTTAGGAAGAAAATTAGAAAGGATGTGTTTTATGTATATTGTACTTGTGTACCAGAAATAGGAACATGTTTCTTTAAATATACAATATTTTGAAACCACATCTGTTAACTTCCACTCTTACACCTTATATTTTTTGAAAGTAAGCACAAGCAGGGGCTTGCTAAAAAATAGACAAAACAAACTGCTACACAAATTTATTTTACAAATAGTACACTTAAAGAAAAATCGCTGCAGGAATATGGCACTAACGTGGTTACACTTAAAGAAAAATCTCTGCAGGAATATGGCACTAACATGGTTATGCTTGCAGAAGAACAGAATGGTGTTACACTTAAAGAAAAATCTCTGCAGGAATATGGCACTAACATGGTTATGCTTGCAGAAGAACAAAATGGCACGTGCAATCTACTTCTCATATCCATGTATTCGTTTATTTTCTGCTGGTTTCAACTGCAACGTACTTCTCATGCTTGGAAATCTCATAAGTCTTGCTGCTCAGAATTTAACAAAAGCTATTCTCAGCTGCTTGAATACAAATGAAAGAGATATTAGATAAGATGCTTAAATAACAACTGGAGCAGTCTGGAAATTAGGTCTCCTCTTTTCCAAGTCAGTCCCTCATCACTAGGCAAGATAATTACGTTCACTCCTATTTTCGTACTCTGACTACAGGCCATTTAGCAGTTATATGCAACACAGAAGGGATACCAGCACAAGAACAGCCTTTAACTGTTCTTGTAAGAGGAAGACAATGCTCAAGTCCCCTCAGGCTAAAGGGTGAGATGGTCCTAGGACTCCCACACCCTGGGTGAGCCTTCTAGTTACTGAATTTTTGAAAAAAAAAAAAAAAAAAAAAAGAGGAACCAGGCATGAAATGGTGTGGGAGCAGTAAGTATTGGCACCTTCTCCTGTCATGTTTAATGTGGTGCTTAGTTTATGTCTGCTTCTCTGCTGTCACAGACAAATAACTTTGGATTTGATAATGTTAAAAAACAAGGCAGGTGCTTACACATTCAGAAGTGTTAGGGTTGGGATGCTCTAGGCAGTCTCAGAAACAGAACTTCACTGTAAATAACAGAGAGAAGTGTTTTAATCCCTAGGATGCTGATGTCCTGTTGTCTGAGCTGCTATTATGCAGCAGGACTTGGAGAGGCTGGAGAGCTGGGCAGAGAGGAACCTGATGAAGTTCAACGAGGGCAAGTGTCAAGTGTTGCACCTGGGAAGGTCGAACCCCATGCACCAGTAGAGACTGGGGGCTGATCTGCTGGAAAGAAGCTCTGCTGAGAGAGACTTGGGAGTTCTGGTGGATGACAAGCTGACCATGAGCCAGTAGTGGGCCCTTGTTCCCAAAAAGGCCAATGGTATCCTGGGGTGCATTAGGAGGAGAGTGGCCAGCAGGTTGAGGGAGGTTATCCTCCCCCTCTACTCTGTCCTGGTGAGGCGACACTGGGAGTACTGTGTCCAGTTCTGGGCTCCCTGGTTCAAAAAATATGAGAAACTCCTAGAGAGAGTCCAGAGGAGGGCACAAAGATGATGAGGGGACTGGAGCATCTTCCCTATGAGGAAAGGCTGAGAGAGTTGGGCTTGTTCAGCCTGAAGAAAAGACTGAGAGGGGATCTCATCAACATGTACAGGAGAGTTGTGGAGTCTCCTTCTCTGGAGATATTCAAAGCCTGCCTGGATGATGTCCTGCACAGCCTGCTCTAGGTGACCCTGCTTTAGCAGGGGGATTGGACTAGATGATCTCCCAAGGTCCCTTCCAACCCTTGCCATTCTGTGATTCTGATCATACCCAGAATATTATCACATAGGTTTCCACGTTCCTTATTCTGTAGTGACTTTAGCACTAGGAAGAACAGAGCAGTCATGGGACGGGCACCTAGGGAAGAGGACAGTGACATGAATTGGTTTATAAGGCCTCTAGTTCTTACGGTCTTAATTCAAGCCCCTTGTATAGTAAGTGAATTCTCAAGAGAGTGATTCGGGTTATCCGAGTTAGCTGCTTACAGCAAGATATTGTGAGAATTAGACAGGAATTAAGTGTCTAATTATTTATAGACTTGTAATCTTCAGGTGCCATTTAAATAAAATAAGATGTCTTAATAGCTGTATACCTCTTTCCTTCACCTTTTCAAGAAGAGACCCAATACCGTGAAGGAAGAAAGAAGAAATAATTGCACTTCACTTCTGTTTAAAAACTTACTACCAAATTGATGTTACAGAAAGACATAAAAAATTGAACTCTTGCTAAAACTGCTTCTCCTCAGATGCTTGTTGTTATAGTCTATTAGAACAGAGCTATTTCTCAGTCAGCCTTTCCTAGGATAGCTCATGGCTGAAAGACAAAATAGATTTCTGTAGAAAATTGCAAGACTGCTTTCCTAGTATTTGAAGAAAAGTTGAAGCAGTTTGAACTCCAGAAGATAACTGAAGAATTAACTATTTTGAAAAATCTACTGGGCTTTCTTCAACTGTCAAGTGAAAATCAATACCAGGGATTTTTATGTTACAGGAAGCTACTGTCATTTCTTTAGAAAACATTCTACTTAGAGTGGAATAGTATATTGGATAATTTTTATCATCTTTACTAAAGTAAAATCAATTTTTAAAGGCTGTTAGGAAAAAAAAAAAACAAAAAAACCAACGCCCAAACCCATATTCTCATTTTGACTAATGCAGAATGAAATTTTGTACAATAAGGGAAATATATCCAAGCCATGGCTACATTTACCTCTCCCGAACTTTTGCTTAGTTCTAGTTTAGAAAGGCAGATTGAACATTTCTGTGTAAAATAGAACAATAATTTCCTGGTAAAGTTCACCCACAAGTTCAGTACAAGTAGAAAGCTAGTATGGATATCTAGTAATTTAAGACTCAGTCATCTAGGATGCAGTTTTGTATTTAAAAAACTGACATGATTTTGAAATGAGCTGTAAGCATGCAATATCCATAAAGTTTAATGTTTTTATAAATAAGCCCTCTGTAAAGAATGTTTATTGATATAAGCATGCTTAAATTCCTTCTCAAATGGATTCAGTACACTAGAGTAAGCATAAAAATATTACAGACAGAAAAAAGTCAGTTTCAGAAAAAATAAGCAGCTCTGGACAGTGGCATCAGACCAACACTGGGAGACCACTTGAGCCACTAAGGCGGAAAACTTCTGTCTACCCTCAGTTGTCAGCAGTTGCATGAAACTTGAAATCCAAGTGCCCCCTGATTTATCTTGCATCATCCAAGCTGGTTTCAGCCTAATAAAACCCTGCTGAAGGATAATACCAATTTCTTTAAAAAAAAAAAAAAACAAACCTGGGCCAGCTGGCCAGGACTATAAAGGTGTAACAATTTACTTTTTTTTTTTTCCCAGCTGTGCACAAATGTCTGTCAGGAGCCAACATGTAAATCATACAGGCCTCTGGCTGTAGCCCTTGAGACTCTGATGACATTATGTTAGAGACTCCAGCTTCCAGAACAAGCACCAATCTATGTCTTGTGACTGCAGACATAACCATGCAAACATTATTTTCAGTTCCAAGTGCTACTATGAGGCCAACTAAGTCTCAACATGGCTTGTAAAGAAATCTATTTTTGAGAGAAATTGTCTGCCCACACACCCCATTATCTCCAGTGCTGCAGATAAGGATATTGCACTACTAGAAAAATTATGTTGACTGGATTTATCCCAATCACAGACACACACATGTATGAGAACATGCAGACTACTGGGTATTCAGGGACCTTTCTTTCTTCATGCAGATGCAGGGAGAAAAAGGGAACATCTGTTGCAACTCCTGAAGTCCATGTGAGAAGGAGAATCCCTTTCTCTTTGGCTTGGGTAACAAGAGGATCATAAAACCATTCATCCTGTTCATGTCTTGAAAAATGCCTGCTTAGAAGCATAGATCCACAGAAAGTTAAATGAGAAGTCCAGCTAAGAAGATCACCTCGGAAAATGGTGTATACAGACTTCCACTTATTGGATGAGAACAGCTTCAGGAATTATTTCTGTCCAAGTAATGGCATTAAACAAAAAGGGAAAGTAAGGAAACTGCCAACAGTAACAAGGAGGACCACAGTCTTTCCTTAACTTTTTTTTCAGAGAAACCTGCTCCTGGGAAAAAGAACTATCTACCCTAAATTTCTGGTACAGGAAAAGAGAATTGTTTTATATATTACCTTTCTGGACTGTGGTTTATCTACAAGTCAGCCTACTGGCTACCCATCGCTTTTTTTAAGGTTTTCTACAAATGTCCAGAATGGTATTGGCAACACTTGAAGACACTCAGTGACCTGCCCATGGTGAGGTGGGGCCATGACGGTGAGGGTCATGTGGGCAGCTAACACCCTTTGTGGTTCTGTGGGTGCCAGTTTCCCTGAGATCTGCTACTGTTACCAATGAAATCCTGATAAAAAGCCTCTCTTAGATTTAAGGTGAGTGGAATCAGGGCCTTGCCCATTCCCCTCTCCAATGCCGGGCTGTCAATTGGCAGTGTTTCTGGTGGATGACAAAGCTGTGATGTAACAGATGAAGTCTGAGATCCAGGAAAATTGAAGGAAAAAAAGGAAGCGTCACAGAGAATTGGATGTAAAGCACAATCACTAAATAGCATCCAGGAACATAAAAAGGAAAGAAGGGGAAAAGGAATCCCAGTTAGACTGTATTTTCAGAAGAAATATGCTTCGGCTGTCTTCAGCCTGTGCAAGAGAACATTGCATAAACATACTTATAAAACTATTTCATGTCACAGTGTCACATCCACTCAAGTGCTACAATCTGCTGTTTTACAGCCGCTAGTTTTAAGTCTGTGGGACAACACAGGCATTTTTTGACATTGTTTTGCTACAACAGTGTACTGGTAGCTATAATGCTGCTCTCAGAATAGAAAACCTACCCATTCATAATTTACAGAAATGTACGTGTGTACAAATGGGAGCAAGATCTGATCTGCAGAGGTGTGGCAAAACTAGTTTGTGGAAAGAAAGCTCTCACCTCTGTGACTGCTTACCCCTCACCCCTCCCTGCACCCAAGAAGAAAAAAGTATGTTCTGAGCTAGTCACAATGAATTCAGTTTAATCTATGTATCTAGTAAATAACCATAATGACCTTGTGCTCCACATGTGGGTGTTTTAAACAGCCAAATGAAAGTACCAATAGCATTAATACCTCTGGTAATTACAGTGATCAAAGAAACAGAGAAAAATTGCAAGTTTCAATGGGGGGAAACTGCTGGTTAATTTGTTTACTCCCTGGGATATATTGAGGGACTAATTAGCTAAATCTTGGTGGTTTTTAAATGTCTTTGTGTTACCTAGAAAATAATAGTTGTTTCATAAAAAAAAAAAAAAAAGAGGCACTAGGTAGATGGATGTGTAACATTAGAAATGTATGGACATCATGAATTCAGGCTCTTGGTTTGCTTATTAATTTATTTTTAAATCATGTGACTTCCTGCAGCTACATTCACAGGATGATCATGAACAGCAAACTGAAGTCGACAATGTTGCTCACTTTTCACTTGTCTCCCACTGCAATCTGTTCTGTATCCAAAGGGTGCCAATGCGTCTGGAATTGTACTGGCTTCTGCTTACACTCTACTGCTGGTCTCTTCTCAAAGACCACCTTGGCTCCCAGCTAGTACCAGCATCCAAATCATGTGGACCTTTCCCACTGCTAATTCTTGAACCACAGCTGGCAGTTGTTTTGGAGAATTTCAGAGGTCACAAGCCAAAAGCACAACAGTGTTACTCCAACAATTTATCACTGGAAGCACGCTGACTGCCAAAGTTCAGCACCAACAAATATGCTCAGAACTGGCCAATATGCTTGTGTTGATATAATTTAGGAGTTTAGGTGCATTAAGTTTCTTCCATAGTTCATAGATATGGTTCTGTACCACCTACTAAGTCTCTGGCTACTGCAAGGTTTCATTGATGATTTACGTTGTTGTTATTGCTTTTACATTTTACATTTACAGATGATTATGTTTAAGAAAATAGGAAAAAAAATTCAGTGATGTGCTGTTAAAGAGGGAATCTGTGAAGATTAATCTGCGATCAGTGGACATCTGCTCTCACAGAGGCATGTTCAGTCCTGGTGAGGAGCGTAAAAATGCGGTAGAATAGCTGCAAGGAACACACATACGACATACATAAATAAAATATCAACACATGACTATTGTGGAACGGTGATAAACATAAATGAAAAGTGGTGGATGAGGTCAACAAGATGGAAATAGCTAGCACCCAGCTAGCCATAATAATGAAAAGGCATAATAACTTTCATTACAGAGTCTGACTCGAACCCAGGAAATTAAATACAGGCATTAAAACATCTCTCAAAAATTAAAGAACACTTGTATGGGTTTCTGAAGAAGGCACAAATAGACTGATGTTAACAGTAAGAATAATTTTTTCTTGCAGCTGTTGATTGCATTTGGACTTTTTTCTTATTGAAAATGGTTTTTGACTAAGCAGTTGTTAAAGATAACTATGCTTCTGTATGTGTGAAATGTTTGCTATATATGCAAAAAGAAATTATGTGAAGAGTATCCACCATCACATGATACAGTGAAATTCATACCAAAGCCCACAGTGAGAATAATTAATTATGTTTGTGAATTTGGGTAGTAAGAGGAAGGGTAAAGAACTAAAATGTCATTCTATTTTTCATGAAAAATATAGAAGATAGAGGAAAAGAAAGAAAAAGTCCTGACATGTTTTTTTATTACACAGATACAGAATATGGACTACAGGGAAACAGAGTAAAATGAAGTCTAGGTGGTTGAAAGGCCTCAGTTCTTCAAGATCAGCTTTGAGAGGTTAGGGGGCTACTGCCTGACACTGTAAAAATGTGTAAAAATGTGTGCAGAATGTTCAGCTGGAATATACAAAGAACACAGGGAAAGAAAGTAGAAGAACGTCATTAAAAAATCTGAAACTCTCAACGAAAGCATTTAAGACAGTGCATTTTATTACACTTCCTCATCTCCTCACTAAACAAACAGGAATAGGTGGGTGGTAGAAATGTCAGGGTACCCTGGGATAGAATGTGTGTTATTGATTATTTCAATTGATGTAATGTTAACTTTGGTAAGTATTTCTACATCAGCTATCACTACAATTAAAACCTTTCAGGCTAATCAGATCAGAATACAATACAGTTTTTCACAGAACAGAAAATAGTTCATAAAGTTATTCATAGAGTAAGGCATCTTTTAAGAAAAACACCTACTGCTTCTCAAAATTAGATATACCAAGATTAGATATAGATTAGTATTAGACCTGTCAATTACTTATATCATTGCTCAATACTTTATCACTCAAAATTTAACACCCTGTTCCTAAGACCTTATCTTTCATATTCCCTTTTTCCTCTTTTTTCACCCCATGCAAGTGTTTTGGGTTTTTTTATTAAGTACCTAATCTCAGCTGTCTGTGATTACCTTGGATATCACGAAATGTAGGTGCCTTCCTCTGAAAATCTTGTGTAGGACCCTTAAAGCTTTTAGAGATACTAAAGAGTTCGGGACTTTAGGTAATTATTTGCCACACTGAGTTTTGTTTACCCTGCCATTATGAGGTGTAACTCACAATGCCAAAGCATCAAGGAGTGTTTGTTAATTTCTTGATGATACTGTTTTATGTACAGGTGTTGACGCGGAAGTCACGGACACTGCACACGATCAATATGATCAAGCAAATGCCGATTTATTGTGCTTACAACATGGTTAATATAGTCTTAGTGCTTCCACGCCATGCGTACTCTATTCACTGATTGGTTACAAATACTTAACAATTAGCTGTCCACGCGCTTCTCCTCAGACAGTGACGGCACCTGTAATACTTCTCATTGGTTTAAGATTTACTGTCCACGCGCTTATTCTCAAGTACTGATTTGATATATAAAACAAAGAACACAGCTATCTTAGTTTCTACTTGTGGTCAGCACATTTTCGCTTTAGCTCATAGCTTCTTGCTTGTTTCAGTGTACCAAGGACACGCTGTTTACAGAACCTGGATTGTCCACGTATTCCCACAATACTTTGTGGCCCTGTTGTTCAAGAAACCCCTCTACAATTCCCCCTTTTTGTTTTTGGACAATCCAGAGTTGTTGTTCCTTATTACCTTTCCAGGGGGCCTGCTTAGAATCTTTCGGTCCGGGAGTCAGAGGTTCTTCCCGAGAATCCCTCGGTGCCGGCTGGAGATCCCATGATCCCACGGATCTGTCAAGATTCACAAGCAGTGTCTCATCTGGATTGCTATCTTTTTCTTTTTGGACAATCCAGGCCTGTTCTATTAAATGCGACATTACTTTCTTAGCACATGACAACAAGCAGCCAAACACTATGCAAACTACTACAATTATTGCTACAAGGGTCAAACCTTTTTCAACCAATACTCGTAGCCACCCTGATATACCAAACTGGCTTCATCCGATTCTTTTAAGTTATGCAAATTATTTTTCAAGTCAGCTAATTTCTTGTGGATGGATTCAGAGTGGTCAGACAAATTCATACAGCACATTCCCTCGAATTCTTCACATCCATGCCCTTGTGCAAGCAGCAAAAAATCAATAGCAGCTCGATTCTGAAGCACAGCATGATTAACACTAGTTACATCCTGTGATAGCTCATCTAAAATTTGACTAGTGGTATTTAGCTCCTCCTTAACCCAACATGCTAACTGTTTCAAAGAAGTCATGGCTCTGCTAGCAGTAGCCCCTGGGATAAATATGGAAGTGAACACTGTACGGGTTGTTGACCAGAACTTGGGGTTTCCCTCATTGTTGCACACTAATTCATGGATTTCTCTTTTTGATCTATAACCAATGTTACTCATTGACCACTGCATAAGATTTTTCAAACTGGGTTGAAATAGAGCCAATTTTCCCAGGTAACACGGTCCCCCGTGCGGACTTTTAGGGATTCCATTCCAGGCCCGGTCACCGCATATTAAAAATATGCCCAGCGGCAATTTCCATGCCGGCTGTCCGGTCTGGTTGAGCTTTGAGTAAAGAGCCGTGTAAATATCCTCAGGACAGAGGGTGGAGTTCATGGTTGCCCAATTCTTACGGTCAGTATTGAGGTCTAGTACTGAGGGAGACTCAAAACTAAACCACCCAGCTCGTTTCCCGACAGACGAGGCATTAAGACATCCTAATAGGTCTACCTCTTCCAGAGGGGATGTCAGAGTAACATTCAAGTTCTCCACAATTTTTGCTTGCCATTTTCCATCCCGCTGTTGTGGGTTTAGCCCTGGGGCTGTTAGGGTCGCATTAGCTATGGTAGAATTCAATACAGACTTATTTCTAACATAACCCCAGGATTCCTCTGGTCTCCACACAGGGGTTCCTATTAGACATGTACGAAATGGATCCCCTGGGGTGGCCAAACTTAAACACATGGAG
>NW_009259786.1:1799068-1812381 GCF_000687185.1 Egretta garzetta | reverse complement strand
CCGAGCTGGAGCCGCAGCTGGAATCATTGGCCCCGAAAATAACATGCTAGTAGCTGAGGTTGATACTCCCTCCGGTGTCAGTGCAGCAAAAGCAGACGCTGCAACTTGTTCAGCTTTCATACTTTTTAAAGTTTCATTTATCAGCCTCCACACTGTGGAGTATTTGCTCGCCTCTTTAGATCCCTTGCTTATTTCCTCCCACAGTTCTGCCCTAATTTTTTCCCATGTAGAAACATCAAAGGCAGCTCTGACTGTGGGGATCAAGTCTTTTCCCTTTGCCCATAATAGCAAAGCTTTCAGGGTAGACGAGTCATAGCTTAGCCCTCTCGTAGAGAGTATATATTGGAGGAGCTTAACCACTGCTGACTCTTCCTTTGTCAGTGTGGACCCCATCTCCTCCCCGGCCGCTCACCTGATCAGGGTGAGATTCCCAACGCTTGCGTGCGCGTGTCTTTTCGAGTGCCGGGGCAGCACTCGCCTTTGACCGGCTTCCGCCCCCTGCGTCTTCGGTTCCGTCGGAATGCCCAACTTCCAGTTGGTCCCACGTTCGGGTGCCACTTGTTGACGCGGAAGTCACGGACACTGCACACGATCAATATGATCAAGCAAATGCCGATTTATTGTGCTTACAACATGGTTAATATAGTCTTAGTGCTTCCACGCCATGCGTACTCTATTCACTGATTGGTTACAAATACTTAACAATTAGCTGTCCACGCGCTTCTCCTCAGACAGTGACGGCACCTGTAATACTTCTCATTGGTTTAAGATTTACTGTCCACGCGCTTATTCTCAAGTACTGATTTGATATATAAAACAAAGAACACAGCTATCTTAGTTTCTACTTGTGGTCAGCACATTTTCGCTTTAGCTCATAGCTTCTTGCTTGTTTCAGTGTACCAAGGACACGCTGTTTACAGAACCTGGATTGTCCACGTATTCCCACAATACTTTGTGGCCCTGTTGTTCAAGAAACCCCTCTACATACAGGGGAAAAAAAACCAAAAAACCACGTTGCTGACAGCTTTAGTGGACTATTTACTACATCAGGAAGCATGTACTGCATTACAGAGCCTATGGCAGAGATTGCAAAACTCCCTTTGGGAGAGAGGGCATAGGGAATTGAAACTTGTTTAGAACAAAGTGAATGCAAAACAACCCCCCAAAAACAGCGGGGGGGGAGGCTCAAGCGTGTCTTGGTCTGTGTGAAGATTTTAAGTTTAAGAAGCTGGTCCTACAAAGTAAGTAATGCTGTCATTTCCCAGCTGCTACAAATCCTGGAAAAGGTGTCTGAATCAAGTTTTTGAGAATTTGTACTTGGGGGTACCAGTGAGGTTCTGTTTAGGAAGCAAATTCTAAGACAAAAAGGGCCAGTGCACATAGGTACATTGCTAGTGTTGCTGGGTCTTGTTGGAGGGCCTCTGCGTAGGTTTGCCCATGATGGTACAGGAAGACTTGAGGAGCAGTGGAGCGTTGCATGTGGCCCATGTCTTATCCCAACATGGATCTAGGAATCCCCTGGACCTGAACTATTTCTGATTCCCAACAGTAGTTCATATTACAGATGTACAGCCCCTGTGAACAAATCCAATGCAAAAATGACTTTAAACACTTTAAATCAGTACCCTTCCTTTCCCTTTCAAATGAATAGGGCTGTTTACCTGGGTCAATTTGTAAGACTACACTACAGACCAGTATGTGGTGCAAAAATGCCAGAGATTACACCAAAAATGTTTATGAGGGAAACTGTGAGGGTGTAACAAGCACCAAGTACTCATGGTGCGTTGAAGCTGTTGCTTTACACCTATTCCAGATGACTGCTAGTTCTTCCCTTCTGTAAGACCTGTGTTCATTAAAGTATAAAAGCAACCGATATTTAGCATTTATATAAAGCCTGATCCTAATTTGCTGGTGCTGTAGGGGTCACCTTTATGCTGTGCTGCAGGATCAGGCCTATCTGAAATGTAACTATTAATTATGCTGCGTACTGGGAAAGCAGGAGGTACACAAAGCTGAGTTAGCAGGTTTTATCCACCATGAACTCCTTACAGCAGGGCTGTATTGACTTCAGTGAGTTATTTTTAGATAACCTACGTCCCCACACCAACATGGTAAAAGGTTGCTGCAGTGGATACTGACTAAATCTGTTTCTAGAACTGAGTAGATGATACAACTTTTAGAACCTCAGTAAATATTATTTTCTTGTCCAACTAAGGTAAAGCTCTGTTTTCATTAGCTGGAGAAAAACCCAGAACAGATGCTGGGGTTTTTGTTTGTTTTTTGTTTTTTTTTTTTTTCTAGTGAAAAGCTAAGTGACCTTTTCAGCAGTGAACCAGAAGCAAGGAGCTGGCTCCAAAAGCACACTAAGACTGCAGCATTATACACACTTTAGCAGGGTTGTCCATGTTTAACTGATCTTCTGCTTTACATCTGAACATGGTAAAGCAAGCAGGATGCTGCTGCAAAGAACTTACTCTCAAAACTTGCTCTCTATCATGCATGCAAAACTGTGGCAGCTGGACAGACATCCACAACCCCCCAGGGGTGATTCATAGCCCCAGGCAACTGCTCTAATTTTGCAAACTGAAATCTGGCAACATAGCAGGCTGCTGCTGCTAAAATAATTACTGCAGCTGAATAGAGAAGATGCATTTTCAAGCCAAACTGGACATGTTAATGCTTGAAGAGAAAACCCGAACAGACACTCACCATTGATTTTAAAACTGTTTTGTAATTAATTTAAAATGCATATGTTTGTTAAGTTATTTGTGTGCTGCAGACAAGAACTGAATGCTTGCAAAGACTTGAGCCTTTTGTGTTCAGAATTAATCATAGAATCATAGAATCATAGAATCATAGAATGTTTAGGGTTGGAAGGGACCACTAGTGGTCATCTAGTCCAACCCCCCTGCAGTGAGCAGGGACACTGCTAACTAGATCAGGTTGCTCAGAGCCCCATCCAACCTGGCCTTGAATGTTTCCAGGGATGGGGCCTCCACTACCTCTCTGGGCAACCTGTTCCAGTGTTTTACCACTCTCATTGTAAAAAATTTCTTCCTTACCTCTAGCCTGAACCTACCCTGTTCTAGTTTAAAACCATTTCCCCTTGTCCTAACACAGCTGGCCCTATGAAAAAGACGTTCCCCATCTTTCCTATAGGCCCCCTTTAGGTACTGGAAGGCCGCAATCAGGTCTCCCCGTAGCCTCCTTTTCTCCAGACTGAACAAGCCCAACTCTCTCAGCCTGTCCTCATAGGAGAGGTGCTCCAGCCCTCGGATCATTTTTGTAGCCCTCCTCTGGACCCGTTCCAACAGTTCCATGTCCTTCTTGTGCTGAGGGCTCCAGAGCTGGACGCAGTACTCCAGGTGAGGTCTCACCAGAGCTGAGTAGAGGGGCAGAATCACCTCCCTCGACCTGCTAGCCACACTCCTCCTGATGCAGCCCAGAGTACGGTTGGCCTTCTGGGCTGCCAGCGCACATTGCCGGCTCATGTCTAGCTTTTCATCCATCAGTACCCCCAGGTCCCTCTCGGCAGGGCTGCTCTCGATCCTTTCTTCCCCCAGCCTGTATTGATACTGGGGGTTACCCCAACCCAGGTGCAGGACCTTGCACTTGGCCTTGTTGAACCTCATGAGGTTCACACAGGCCCACCTCTCCAGCCTGTCCAGGTCTCTTTGGATGACATCCCTTCCTTCTGGTGTGTCAACCTCACCACTCAGCTTGGTGTCATCCGCAAACTTGCTGAGGGTGCACTCGATCTCGCTGTCTAAGTCATTGATGAAAATGTTAAAGAGCACCGGTCCCAGTACGGACCCCTGAGGGACACCACTCGTCACCGGTCTCCATCCGGACATTGAGCCATTGACCACTACCCTCTGGACGCGACCATCCAGCCAGTTCCTTATCCACCGAACAGTCCACCCATCAAATCCATAGCTCTCCAATTTAGAGAGAAGGATGTTGTGGCTTTTTAGAAAACATTCAAAGGTCTTTCCTCCCAGGTGATGGCTGCACTCAGTGTGCCATGAATCTCAGTTGAGTAGAAGATGAAGATAAAAGATTGCCTATGTAGTTTAAACTACCAGATCAGAGCTTCAGCAAGTGCTAGGAAACCATTAGAATTCAGTTGTTGTTACGAGAAATCAGGGCTTCATAAAAACACAATTCATATGGACATGTGAAGTAATACTGTTTACCTATTAATATATGAATGACTGCCTAACTGACAATTGTTGGAAGCAATGTGAAAGGTCTACTACAATGACACTACTTTATAAAGAATGGGTATGATACAAACATGAGCAGTTTTTTAGGTTTAGAGTAATGGTAGTGGTTCCCCAAATTTTCTTTTGCTTTATTGAGCTCTTCCTACATTCTTTGTACGATGTAGGAAAGGGGGGTGTTGTTTGTTATGTACTTTTATTAATTCATCTTTGGCCAACCTTGGCAGTTGTGGGAAAACAACAGGAGGTGACTGCAGCAACAAGAGAGCTGTGCATCTCTGCTACAACAGAAGGCTAGTGACTTGCAAGGGAAGAAAGATGTTGCTGTGTACCAGAGTAGAGGGCTCTGCCTGTACACACTCTCTTATCCCACTGTGGAAGGGACACTACTTCCCCTGGTTACGCCTTCCCACAAACCTTCTGGAGTATGGCTTTAGAGGCTTTAAAGGCCTCATGGTGCTACCCTGTTTTTTAGTTCCTCCCTCTAGTTCAAGTTATGCTTTTATTCTAATCCACCATTCAGAGCATGCTGACCACTACAGCACAGCAGCTACCTGAAAAAAAAAAAAAAGGCTTAGAAAATTCTTGTTACTGGTTTTTTATTTCCTCACCTTTCTCCACTTAAAAATAAATATAACTGTGATATCAAATACAGTGGATCCTGCTTTCAGTTGTCAAAACCCAAGAAAATTACAGTTAGTGCTGAGATGTTCTTGCCTTTCATAGCTTACCTTGCAGGACATAAATAGACCTTGTTGATGTGGTTGTTCTCTCAATTAAAGTTATAATATCATTAGCAGTAAACTCCATTCATCAATTTGAGTTAACCCTGAGTTGCACTCTACCTCTTTCCATGTCAAAGCATACTTTATATATGAAGGCTTGCCTAAGAAGATCATTGTTTTTTATTGCAATGCCCAGAGATCCAAACTGTGATTTATGGCTTTAAAGGGCATGAAGCCCATGAAAACCACAGTCTAGCCTTTGGTCTGGACTTAGAAAAGAAAGAAAATAAGAGTTTTATTATTATGTGCAAGTCCTTCCTCCATCTGGAGCTCTGACTTTTGCAAAGGGATGTTTGGAGGTACTGTGCTTCTATACTATAGAGTAAACAACATGACATCACTATCACCATGAAATCACTTCAAATTCAGACCTACCTTTTCCGGAGGCACCTGGTAAGTAAGCTCATTAGGGAAACAACCTGGAATGTTTTTTCGCACATGGCTCACAAAATTAAGTCAGAGAAGATGAAAAAACAAGGGAGTGGTGGACAACTCCAAACTGCCATTCAACACTTAAATTAAATTAAATTAAGTTAAAGAACTAAAAACAAGTAAGAAAGGCTCATCTACTGATGAGCATCTGCCTATTTTGTACAAGAAGTCATGGGCCTGGAAAAAATAGCACAGAAGTTGTCAAGATTAATGTACAAAATACGTCAGATATTCTTTTTAGTTGTTTATGTTGAAGGCTGCAATTATTCAAGAATGTAATTGCCCACTGTAATTCCCAGCATGGCAATGAACTAAGCCATGTGTCAACAGTTTCAAATCTTGCACAGATATCTTCTGAGAGGAAGCATGCAGGTGCCAGCCCTATATGTATGTTAGGTTTATTTTCTTTTTTTGACTAAGCATTAGTAAATATGTAACAGATCTGTTTCAGGGTTGTGATTGTTTTTCATCACTAAAAATTTAAGCCCCAAGTAGGGCTACTGCCTTTTCTATTTCACAATCAGAAAGCAGCGTAAGCAGTACAGCAATGCAGAGAATTTTTAGATAAGCTCCAGATAATCTTACCCTGTTTGTCTATCTATTGCAGAACACAGAAACTGAAAACAGAGCAGTTACCAATATTCAGAGAACTTCTTGCAAAAGAGCCAAACAACCACTCGTCGACACGCTTCTGGCACTAGTTTCCTCCCTATCTTTAGAATCAGAAAATCCAAGTGGAACATATCCAAAGATGAAACTATGTTCATCCCACCCAGAGATGGATCTGTCTCCATAGACAGCAGCCTGTCTGGCTGCTGCTGGGAGTATTTGATAAATCTTACCCGGGGACTTAGAAAGAAGTCCCTTGTGTTAAATAGCATTCCACATATAGCTGAAAGCTGAATTAATTAAACTTCACAGAAGAAACTGTAAAAGAAGAAAAATACTAAATGAAGATTAATACTGAAAAAGAATGAAAGGAAAACAAATAAACATGCTCACCCTGGAGCTTCTTCATCCCTCATTCTGCTCTCAGTAGGGAGAAAAATGGACCCAAAAGCCATTTTCATGAGATAATGCTATCCCATAGAAACACACAGTAAATGAATAGTCCTGCTCTATTTCCACAGTTTACCTAGCAGGTAAGACAATTCCTTACAGAAAAATGCTGTGCACATTTTTACTGGTGCAAACCAAGCTTCACTGTCAAAAACGTGGCTCTATATGCATAGACAAAAAACATCTGCAGCAAAACCCTTAGTATCTTGGCAGGCTGGGAGAAAGGGAGGCACCTTCTGCTTGATCTGCCCTGTCTGTAGCAAGACAGCAATGTAGATGAATGCTGTGGAGGTGTTCTGCATCCTTGATGACTCAGCAAGACAAGGGAGTGTAAAATCTATCCTCAAGCATGGCATGTCCTGTGGCAGCTGTTCTAGCATTCACAGGCTTTGCAAGACCAGGTGTGTTACTGTAGTAACTGAGAACTTGTACATTGACAAATAGACATATGTCCACAGTGAGAGATGTAACAATGATGTGAATTAAAAACACATTAGAAAATAGAGTTTTCTTGGTCCAAAAGCTATTTGTCAAGCATGTAAAATGTCATCACAAATGTTTCTTGTTTGAAACAACAAAAAGGGATCTGGATTAGTTTTCCCTTTTTGAAATAAGATGGTGATTGTGTTTTCCATTTAGCTACAGCTGGCAAAATACGTTGCAACTTACTACAACAGCAAATTGAGTTCTTTCCCAGACTTAAAAATTAGCTTAATTAATTTTGATAATTTTTTGAGTCATCCAAAGTGAATATGCCAAATAAAAACATTCTTGCTTATGAAAGTTCAGTGTTAGAAAATTAGAAATTACTGAGATGGCGAAGCTAATGTTGATGTTGGTAAAAGAATGCCAACAGTTTTCTAACAGGTTCAATGGGTTCCAAAATCATGAAATGGCATTTGTAAACCTGTAATAATTAACAGTAAGTTACCCAGCCTCCTTGTTAAAATGATCCATTCTATCAACCCTAACAGGCATAAGAGGCAAAAAGGTAAAGCCTAGATTTGCCACCAGTGTAAAAAGGAATGCTACCTCTGACATTACTTCCAGACCTTCAGACGTCAACATTTAGTTAGTTGAATTTGACTGAGATTTCAGATTCAAAACATGACAACACTGTACAAACAGCAGAGAGCTAAACCTTGTACAATCCTACTCAAGTAAAATAAAAGAAAAAAAATGACCTGCCAAAGTCAGAAAAGAAGACAGCAGACAGGTCAGCAGCAGCACCCTGGTATCTGCAATAAAAGGAAAGGCAATACCTTTCCTTATTTTATTAGACAGAAGCCTCTTTTTTCCTGGTTGGTTATTTATACTAACAGTAACTTCTGATGGCTGCAACATCAACTTCATTTCCAAAACCAAGGAGTGTATAAAAATAGGAGTTTATGTTATTCAAGTCCTCAAAGTTCAACATGAAGCTGAGCGATGGATTTCAGATTAATTTGGTTCCAAACTTCTGCCCTGATAGCTGCAGTCTTCCAGTGAAAATATTCAAAGAGGAAAAAAAAGAAAAAAACCTTGGTAAAGTATTAATATTTCATATGAGAAAGAGAAGTGAAAGATAATCATCTTACAAAGAAGTAACACTCAGGGATATGCTATAAAATAGTCTTTTTAAACATCAGCAGTGAGATTTTGTTTACAACAGGCTTCCTCCCTAGTGCCTCACAATCTGTTTGAAATACTATAAAAGCCAAAGTTCTTTTGATAAGTGGATAATTCATGGAATAGATTAAGGTTCTCCTCAGAGGATGAAAATTCCTTTAAATATCAAAGACATGCTTTTGTTAAAAATAGAATTATTTTTTTTTAAAGGGATCTCTCCAGGGCCCTGCCACATCTGTTGAATATTTTTTCAGTAGTGAGATGGAGGAAAGCTGATAATGAAAAAGCATGAATATACCCAATACATTTCTGACTACTTTAGAAGAGGCTATGGATATTTCCCATACCATACTGCCCTTATCTAGTTTGCTCGTAACCTGCAATTTTCTTGTTATTCTTCCCTGGACAAAGATTTCTAACCAGAAGGAGTAATCATTATTAGGGTAAACATGACAAAAATAGAAAACACAGTGAGCAGTTGTTGATGAATTTGTATATAATTGCAGTTGTTTTCTTTTAAGTCAAAAAAACCCCTCAACCAAGGAAACTCCTAACTTTTAAGGTATTGCACTGGGAAGCCCTTTTGGAGCTGGTTCTAACTGTGTCACAGCCTTCATTTAGAGACCCGATTCTCCCATTTCGCCTGTAGACATTCACACAGTGTAAATGAAAAGTGGAAATAAAATATTAGCAGCGACACCACAGCGTAGCCACTTCTTGCTCACTTGACCTAATTCCAGACACTGGAGAATTAGGAGGGATCAGGTACATTGGCAAGGCTGACTGTGTTGCTGCTGTATCCCAGGAAGGTTCCCTTTCTTTTTGGATCCTGTTTTGTAACTTGCTTGCACCCTGACACAGACTTCTTTGCAAAAGGTCTTAGTCCTCGCTCTGATAATGGATGTTGGAAACAAAACCAGATGAAATGCAGGAACACAGCTTGTCAAACAGAAGCAAATGCAGTTGAAACACACCCTGAATGTTACAGGCTCTATGGGCCATGAAAGAAAGATTAAAAGCTTCTTACATGAGTAGAAGGGTATGACTAAATCAAGAGTAAAAGGAAAAAGGATCCTTTTCTGTGCATGTGTTTCTGGTCTTTCACCACAAAGTCCTAAGAAACCATTTCTACAGAATTCCTGGCTTCTCTTGTCCCAGGTCCCGGGCTGTTATTCTGATGCTGTCTGGAAGGTGGGCCCAGACTGCCACAATTTTGGAAGAGCCTTCATCCCAATTATTACTCTGTAAATTTGAGTGTAGCTTTTAACTGCAGAAGTTAATTTCTCAGTGCTCCAATTACCGGCATATATGTTACAGGCCTCTTGTCCTGGAACTTAATCAATTCATCCTATATGCATCCCTTTTTTTCCAATCCTAAAGAAATGAGAAAAAAAAAAGAAAGAATGCCCTGAAGGTACAGGTGAAGGCTGAAGTTTTCAAAATTAAAAGCATTGGTTTTCTAATTCTTGTTTCTCATCTTTTCCAGGACAAACTCTATCCTCATATTCCTCTTGCCTTTAGTTGCTGATGAAATGCGGACTGCAGAGCAATGCTGAAAATTATAGTGAAGAACAACTTCAAACAAATCCTTTCAGAAAAATATAATAGAAATAACTCCTCTACTAGTTAAAAGTAATTGTTCCAAGGCTTAGATTTTGCCACCTGCCATCATATTCGGTATTCTGTGAAGAGAATTACCAAATTTCCCCTTATGAAGTAACTGAAACTGTGAAATGAATAAGAAATCACTAACTGTGAGGAAGTGGGGCAGCATCTAGTCCTGCATTTGCCCTGGTAATCTTGTGCTTTTGGATACATATTAAACCATACAGCAACAGAGGTGGGATTTTTTTATTTTGTTTCTGAAAACCTAACGTCATTAAATTGCAGGTAAGGGTTTTTTTCAGGCTATTTCATTTATTGCTGTGCTTCTTTAAATGCTGATCACAATAGACTGAGCACGTTTCACAGGCACATAGCTTGAGGAAGGACTTACCTCCCATATGACTAGGTATCCTATTTGAACAAACAAATTTCCACGTGGAAGGGAATTGGAGGTCAGGAATCATCATTCGAAATCTGACGTACCTTTTCAGCACGATTCACTTCTGTGAGGACAAAGGCAGGACCAGGGACCACCATTCTCCCAGAAGTCAGGGAACAAACCCATTAATCTGAACAGAGCTAATGGGATGCTGTCCCTCCATGCTGCACTGCAGCCTTCTCTCCCCTCAGAGGTACAGGTCTCCTGGCTCAGATGGGACATGTGCACAGCAGAAACCCATCCCACTCTCTGCACCATTGTTTGCTGATGGGAAAATCCATTACAAGTAACAAGAATGCCTTAAGGGAAAACAGTTTCTACAAGGGTATGTCGACTCCAGCTGGCCCTTCCCCACAGCTCACCTGCTGGAGTGTCTCCTGAGTGGTTTCTGTATAAAGGAGCTTCTTGTGATACAAAATGGTACACAAAAGGCAGAGAACCTTCGTACTGCTAAACTGCTTCTCTCCTCCATGCGCAACAGCTTGCCAAGCTGAGGCGATGCACTAAGATGTACATCTGGAGGGGGCAGAGGTTTGTGCTGTGAGGACTGCCCAGAAGGGACAGCATGCAGTGATGGAGGGGATCATGGGGCACTGGGGGGCCATGGGGTGCAGTCCGCCTGTAGCACACAGTGTGTGGGCACCATGGGGAGGTGGCGTTTGTCTTGCTGCTACCCCACATCATGGTGGCTGGAGTCCAGAGCTGCCTCAAAGCCTCTGCCCGAGCAGCTGTGGCTGCCCAAGACAGGGATGAGCTGATAAAAGCATGGGAAAGACATACAGTACTGTTTGCAACAGTGGGATAAGGGCTACACATCCTGCAGGGACTGCTGAGAGCATCACACTCGCTGTTTCTCTTTCAGCATAAAGCATATCTGCTCTGATTTAGGGCAAAATACCTGCGTTCCTACAGATTCCTCATGATAGCTGGAAACAACCAGCACCATGATGCATGTTAGTGAATACAAGGGTCATTCATTACCTTCTTTCATCAAGCAGTAAAACACCCACAAATGTTACATCCTGATTTATAAAAGTGAACTGGATTATTTTTTAACAGCCATACCAGAGACATTCTACATTAAAGCAACAACAGAAAACAGGCACTACACTTACCTAGAAGAGCTTTCTAAATGACATGTATTATTTGGCTTATGTATTATTATTGCTATTCATAATTAATGGAAATGTAGCATTTTTCACTAATGGAAAACAACCACTGCAAAGAGCCTTTTGATTGCATTATATTTATTACCCATCTTAGGAACTGAAAATGCACTTAACCTGTAATTAAGGTTACACAATAAAAGCTTTGTAAATATTGCAGTTGGAAAGCCTCCTGTCAACATCACATACTACCATTAGGCAAAAATGTTTGCTCTAAGGAATGTCTCTTTGAAATTATGATTTTTTTTTTCTGAAGGAAAAAAAGAAGGAAAAAGAAAAACTGTAAATGCAATACTGCCTTGTTTCTCAAAAGCCTTTGCACTTACTTGGCAAACACTGCATGCTTAATCAACACTGCATGTGAGCAGTAATAAAAAGAAAATAATCTGTGGTGTTCTGAAACTTCTCTTGCTATTGGGGCTATGAGGAATGGAACCTAGCTGGAAAAAAAATCTGTTGGGTAAAAAGTAAAAAATCTTTTGGGCAAAAACTATTTGCTAAAGAAAAATGCAAACATTTTTGCCTGGAAGCTGCCTCATTCCATGGTGGTACACAGCAAAGAGGGTAAGGGTGCTTGGCCCGTGCTGTACGGATGGTACTCATGCTTGATTTTGCCCAATTTTTGCCTACCTTTGTTCCTCCTGGGTGTAACACACTCACTTAATCCTAACTTTCAGGCTTTATGTAGAATAGATGGATGTGTTAGTATGCTATAGAAAGCAGAGAGGATGCATACAAACGTTGTGCTCTTTACTTGCTGTGCCCTCTGAATGAGGCCATGCCTGACCCCACAGGCACATAACTGCTACCCTGCCAGCACCACGAGAAAAGTCATATTCCACAAAAAATATTGTGTATTCCTATCTGGTTACCTGCCTAAACAAGTGCTAAGAGTGTTTCTCATTTTGTGGTATTTGCCAACACAATTCGAGCTTAGAAAAGCTTTATTTTTCTGTCTCAAAAAAGGAAAGAAGACTAAGTGCCATAATAAACTTGAAGTTACTTGCAATCAGTGTAGTCCAAACTATCTTCTAATGATGATTCATTTTCCAGTTTATGGAATTATTTATAATTATACATAAAAGCCTAAAAAAATAATTGTTTCAAAATTCATTTTTGCCCTTTTGTTTTTAGGACTTTGGCCTGACATCCCATTCATTAAATAAACTTGCAATTAATAAAAAACCTAGAACCAGAATTCAAAGGAAAAAACACCAACAGGAATGTTTCTGGTGCGCTTTGGAGAATGCAGAATACCATGCAGAGGAGCTTCACATACCATGGGCTTATAGGAGCAATTTAATTTCTAGTAATCTTGAGGAAGAGATATCCTGATATTATGTGAACAAATAACAGGGAAGGGTTGGATGTCCCCTGGAAGCTGGACTTTGACAACATTAGCATTTCTCTTTAAATTACCCACTGTGACATCTTTCCCAGTGTTAACGATGACTTTGGCACTAGTCTGGGGAGATGTTCCTTTTAGCCTATCTAAACTTGTTCTGATCAGAGTTAGCAGCTATTATTGCAGGTTACTGATTCTGTGTTAGCATTTCTTACTTTTTTTTTTGGTGGATCTTCACCACCAGAAATCAGAGGCAGGAAGGGAGAACAACCATGGTGCTGCAGTTGCAAGCAAGATTTTTTAATTATTTGAGACCTTTGAGAGCCCGGTAGTAGGACTGATTACAGGCCACAGACTGCAGATCTCTCGCAGCCACCATTTAACATATTTTCTTTTGAAGTGTACACCACTTTTCAAGAGGAGCAATTTGTGACTGAGTCTACATTGATGCTTAAGGGCAGAATTGGTGCATTAGAGGGCAGGATATCCTTACTCCTTAGACACTGCATCTGATCATGGCCATAACAGTTATTTCTTCCATATGTTACAACACCAACTGTCTCTGAAAACTGCTCCTGGTGCTGTGTGACTTGCACAGGATGCAGAGAGCCACGACAAGGCAGACAGCTCAAGGAATATGAGGCTGGACAG
>NW_009259786.1:1773977-1799001 GCF_000687185.1 Egretta garzetta | reverse complement strand
GAATTTGGGCAAATTTGGCCAGAAGTTTCTCAGCATAGCACTGCTTCCATCTAAACTCTTTTTTTTTCCATAAGTGCACATAGCACAGCAGATTTACTTGTTTGTCAAAAAAGCAACAACAAAACCCCCACATTAACTCCATTTCAGGCACTCCTGCTAGGTATCAGAATCTGTCTCCTGCTCTCCAGCCTGTACATTTACTGAAAAATAATGTCAGGCAAATAGGGTGTTCCTCTTCTGACCTTCACAAAGCTCTGGCCATGTTGAAATGTTATGAAAATTTTAAAAAAAAAATTTTTTTTACATTCAAATTTTTAAAAAACCTCATTTTAAAAAGTCAGCTTTGATACATCTCAACTAAATCCAAACTTGCTTCAGTTGATGTGCCTCAAACACAGTAATGTTGGCACAGTTGATGTGCCTTTCCTCAGTAATCTGGCTGCCATATCCTGTCCTCATTGCTATTCTCCTTTTGCCTCAACAGGGAGGTGTTCTCCACTGAATAAAAACACAGCATAACCAGGTGATATTTTAATAGTTATCTGCTACGCATTAAAACACGAATTCCTACTAGTCACTCCCTGCCACAGCTGTCAGAATTGACCACAGAAGCCAGTCTCCTGTGTGCTTTCAGTCCTGCTGCTACCCACATAATTTTAACAATCCTGCAGCATCTCTTTGGTCATTAGTCACAGATCATATAATACTAACAGTCACTCTGGCTCCTGTTTAATCTAATTATTTGGCTAATATTTTTCTTTTAATGTCCCCAGTGGATATGAGGGCTCCATCATGCTGTGCACAAAAGTAGGACCTGCTTCAAAGTGCTTATATTTCTACAAGAGAGAGCACTGAAAAGTAGTAAAGGGACATGTAGACGGAGTTGCCTGATTCAAAGCTTTACAGCACATCAGAAAACGGATGTCAGGAGGCAGATTTTTTCACTCACCATTTTCAGTCCAATCTGCAGATAAGGCCATATCTCTGGATTGAGTGACACAGTCAATGTAGATAAAGTCCTCCGCAGGAAGAAAAAAAAAAAAGTAGGAATAATTTAGCCCACCTATATTATAAAAAGAATTCCAGCTTATCATTCTGCAAGTATCATATTCTGGGTTTTAATGTATTCATAATTATGAAAAAACAAAGGCCTGTTTCATCCATAAAACTGCAGGGAATTTAAAATTTGCATTTCACTCCATTTAAAAAAATTACCTGAATAATATTAATTTAAAGAGCAGACTTCAAATAATCATCATTAAATGTTTTCTGAGGAGAGCAGAAACCTGGATGACATAACAGATGTAATTGCACTTCATACTAATTAACTGAGTATTTTAGTCAAAATTAATTAGCATCCTATTGGGCACAAAAGATTAGATAAAGCATGGCTATAAAACCAGATTTTAATGACAATGAACAGAGAGGAATTTTAATGCACTGTTATTAGTGGTCTGTCCCGGAAGACAAGAATTTTGCTAGGTTATCCTAGGTGCACAAAACTTGGAGTGCAATATTCTTTTTTTTTTTTGTCCTATTTGCAACAACTAAAAGGAAAAAAAAAATAGATAGAAAATTAGTTCTAATCTGTAGTTTAATTACTGAGTTCTTTCACTTCACATTTTATGCCAAGACTTCTTTTGGGGATGAGCAGCCAGTCTGCTATGGTGGGTCCACTAAGCTAAGTTAGAGAGCAGGACAAGTCATCAGATAATGGTAGTGAATGCAGACACCTTCAATTTCGATTTGGTCTTCATCTATTCTCATTCCTTGATCTTCAGTGCCCTTCTAGTTTCACCTGGTTACTCTAAGACTTTGTAATAAAGAAGAATCTCATAAAAGCCATCATTTGAGGCCATCAGCCTGCCACTCTGAGCAGTGCAAGAGCTGCCTTTTGACATGTCCCCAAGGCTCATTTTGCATATATTATTCAGAAAAGTAAGAGAGACACAGTGTAAAAATGACACTGTGACAATTCCAGACTATTTGTCACAGGGCAAGAATCCCACACATGTGGGTCAATTCATATTGGATTGCCTTTGACAGCACAGCCACGGAAATTTACAGTTGCCTATCTAGTTGACCAAGGGAAGCCAGCAGATGTGGGGGTTTGGATTTTAGCAAAGCTTTTGATACTGTCTCTCACAGTATCCTCCTGGACAAAATGTCCAACATACAGCTGTACAAGTCCATGATACGTCAGGTAGAATAACTGGCTCATGGGTCAGGCTCAAAGAGCTTTAGGAAATGGGGTTACATCAGGCTGGCAGCCAGTCACCAGCGAGGTTCCCCAGGGCTCAATTTTAGGGACAATGCTCTTTAATGTTTTTATAAATTATGTGGATGCAGGGATTGACTGTACATTAACTAAATTTGCTAATGATACTGAATTAGGAGGAGCTGTGGCTCCCTTGAGTGTAAAGAGGCCTTACAGGGAGAGCTGGATAGACGAGACAGCTGGGCAATCACCAACAGGATGAAATTTAACAGAGTAAGTGCTGGATTCTCAACCTGAGATGGGGTAATCCTGGTTACATATACAAACTGGGGGACAAGAGGCTGGAGAGCAGCCCTGAGGAAAGAGATCTGGGGGTCTGGGTTGATGGCAAGTTAAATGTGAATCAACAGCATGCCCTGGCAACAAAAAAGGCCAACTGTGTCCTGGGTGCATGAAGCACAGCATAGCCAGCTGGTTGAGGGAGGTGATTGTCCCACTGTACACTGCACTGGTGTGGCCCCACCTCAAGTACTGAGCACAGTTTGTGGTGCCTCAATACAAGAAGGACACCAAACTATTAGGGTGTGTCTGGAGGAGGGTGACAAAGGTGGTGAAAGGACTCGAGAGCAAGACTTAGGCGAGTGGCTGAGGTCACTTGGTTTGTTCAGCTTGGAGAAGAGAAGTCTGAGCGGTGACCTCATGGCAGTCTACAGCTTCCTCAAGGGGGGCAGTGGAGGGGGAGGTGCTGATCTCCTCTCTCTGGTGACCAGCAATAGGACATGAGGAAATGATATGAAGCTGTGTCAGGGGATGCTCAGACTGGGCATTAGGAAAAGGTTCTTCACTGGAAGGATGGTCGGTCACTGGAACAGGCTCCCCAGGGCAGTGGTCACAACACCAAGCCTGTCAGAGTTCAAGGAGCATCTGGATGATGCTCTTAGTCATATAGTTTAGTTTTAGGTAGTCATGTGAGGACCAGGGAGTTGGACTCAGTGATCCTGATGGGTCTCTTCCAACTTAGGATACTCTATGATTCTATGATTCTAGTATTCTCTATTTTACCTGACAGACGGATAGGCATAAAATACCTAATGAGCCACAATGAGAGATACCAGCTTCCCAGGGCAGAGTATTGCCAACAAGGCTACAAACCCATATCCATTCCAGTCTGGGATGCGGACCCTGTCACCTCTTAGCTCCTTTGAATTTGTGGTCTGATTTATTTGGAATCTCCAATCTTTCCACTGTGGAAATATTAATAAGGTGGAATGACTGTAGGTCACTATCAAGAAATTTCAAAATTACAAAGAAAATGGTGAGCCACAAATTAAACTGATCTATTCAGGTACATTACATTTTCTTTTCTCTCATTTTCTTGTTGATAATGCCCCTGTTTTCAGTCATCCCAAGCTCTCGGAAACAAAGTACTATTTGTTAAACTTCTCTGCAGTTTTGGCCAATCCTTTAGTATGATTCAAATAAACGGGAGTGGGATCATTTGAACATACATTCATGTGTTTTCTGGTATGCTAATGCATGCATATGAACTTTCAAAAAATATAGGTAGCTTGAATATACAGATTACTATTGCTTTCATATTTTGATAAATTTTTAAATAAAAATTTGGGACTGTATTCTTGAAAATTTAATTTGCTTAGATATGAAGAAATAACATAGAATAATATACAAAGAGAGGAATCATAGAATGTTTTGGGTTGGAAGGGACCCCTAGAGGTCGTCTAGTCCAACCCCCCTGCAGTGAGCAGGGACACCGCTAACTAGATCAGGTTGCTCAGAGCCCCATCCAACCTGGCCTTGAATGTTTCCAGGGATGGGGCCTCCACTACCTCTCTGGGCAACCTGTTCCAGTGTTTCACCACCCTCATTGTAAAGAACTTCTTCCTTATATCTAGTCTAAACCTACCCTGGTTTAGTTTAAAACCATTACCCCTTGTCTTGTCACTGCTGGCCCTACTAAAAAGATTTTCCCCATCTTTCCTATAGGCCCCCTTTAGGCTGAACGCCCTTACTCAGGTCTCCCCGCAGCCTTCTCTTCTCCAGGCTGAACAAGCCCAACTCTCTCAGCCTGTCCTCATAGAAGTGGTGCTCCAGCCTTTGGATCATTTTAGTAGCCCTCCTCTGGACCCGCTCCAATGGTTCCATGTCCTTCTTGTGCTGAGGGCTCCAGAGCTGGACGCAGTACTCTAGGTGAGATCTCACCAGAGCAGAGTAGAGGGACAGAATCCCCTCCCTCAACCTGCTGGCCATGCTCCTCTTGATGCTGCCCAGAGTACGGTTGGCCTTCTGGGATGCCAGCGCGCATTCCCAGCTCATGTTCAGCTTTTCATCCATCAATACCTCCCCCAGTCATTCTTGGCAGGGCTGCTCTCCAGCCTGTCTTCCCCCAGCCTATATTGATACCAGGACTTACCCCAACCTAGGTGCAGGACCTTGCACTTGGCCTTGTTGAACCTCATGAGATTCACACAGGACCACCTCTCCAGCTTGTCCAGGTCTCTTTAGATGACCTCCCGTCCTTCTTGTGTGTCAGCTGCACCACTCAGCTTGGTGTCATCTGAAAACTTGCTGAGGATGCACTCAATCTCACTGTCTAGGTCATCGATGAATATATTAAACAGCACCTAGTATGGACCCCTGAGGGACACCACTCATCACCAGTCTCCATCCGGACATCAAGCCGTTGACCACCACCCTCTGGATGCGACCATCCAACCAATTCCTTATCCACCAAACAGTCCACCCATCAAATCCATAGCTCTCTAATTTAGAGAGAAGGAAGTTGTGTTAATATGCGTAGCCTTATGGTGGACTGTAGGTTACAACCCATGATCTCACTGATATATTACTTGCAAACATACTTTCTTTGATTGAAATTCTCTCATCTTCCTGAGTACACAGAGATATCCGTATTGTAGTCACTCAGTGCAGCTGTAGGTTGTTTAAAACCTCCTGCATCCCCACATGCCATAAATCCTGGGAAGCTCTCATCTCCAGTGGGAATACCAGTGAAGACCTGGTGAAAACAAAAAGGCAAAGAACAGTGAATTTTTGCAGGTTTGATTCCCAGTCCCAGTATCCGTTAACTGCAGCCACTATTTGAAGGATGGGATCCCTCCCACAAATATTTTTTTTAAAGAGATTAATTTGAAAGTTGTGAACTAAAAATCCCTCCTTCAAAAAAATTCACAGGCAGAGCATATGATCCTCTGAACAGAGCATCTTCAACAACTATTGTAGAACAGTTTCTAGTGGTGTCTAAAAAAGATTTGAAGTGGAAGAACAACAAATCACGAGTCAAGAGTCTGTGCTGTGCACTGGGGGATTTTCAGCACATTTCTTCACAGCTGGGTGCTGGAATAGCAATAATTAGCAGTGCAAAGAAACATTTACAAGAAGTTGAGGGAACAGGAAATAGTTGCTACAAAAACTTTAGGCAGAGTGTATAGTTTGCATCCTGGGATTCCATAGGGTAGATATCTTCTGGAGACATGAGCCTTGCAGAGTAACTTGAAGAGCTATTGAAAAGGGAGTCTTTTTATTGACAGCTACGGCTCTCCTAACTGTAAATTCAAGACTAGCTCTGTCCTATTCAGCAGCCGGGGTGGTTAATGCAGAGCAGAACAGAGGTGGGCATCTCTGCCTGCCTCCCACTTGCAGCAGTGGCCCAGTACCTCCACCCACATACCTGGTCAGGTCAAACCAGAGAGAGGGGATGTTCTCTCCCTAACATCCCTGAACAGGAAACCTTACTTGTTCAAGGGCCACAGTAAAGATTTCCTTTCTCACCAGGTCCTGGCTTTGAAGCAGTGAATGCCTTTTGCAGGCCTATAAGCAGGCTGAGAAGAAGGTTGATGCTCCCAACAAGTCATTAATATGGTCATTTTTAGAGGAATACATGTACTTTTAAAATATGAAGCAGTACAGTAGCTTTCTCAGCAACAACCCTTTTTAGTTCATAGTTCCAAGCTGGATATAAATAATAGCGGTGGCTGAAATTAGTTTAAAATTTTATTTTAAAATCTAATAGCCCTCTTTGGAATATAAGATATTTCTGGATTCAAATACACATTTAAACCACACATGTGTATCTGCACATGCATACGTGCATACTGGCATGTGCTACTTATATCAGTCATAGCAGAAGTTAGGCTAAATCTTCTTAAGTACTGGGCTACAAGCCTGTGTCCTTATTCCTGTGGTTCATTTCTATTCCACTTGGAATATACACAATAAACTATATTTTCAGGTTGCTTATTGTCCTGGTTTCGGCTGGGATAGAGCTAATTTTCTTCATAGTAGCTAGCATAGTGCTGTGTTTTGGATTTAGTACCAGAAGAATGTTGATAACACACTGATGTTTTCAGCTGTTGCCAAGTAGTGCTCAGATTACTCAAGGACTTTTTGAGCTTCTCCTGCTTGCCCAGGTGCATAACAAGCTGGGAGTACAGCACAGCTAGCACAGCTAACCCAAACTGACCAAAGAGCTATTCCATACCATAGAACGTCATGCTTGGGGGGGGTTGTATATTCTGTATATTCTGTTATCATTCTCATTATTACTATTATTATTATTTTCTCTTCTTAAACTGTCTTTATCTCAGCCCTCGGCTCTAACCTTTTATTTTCTTCCCGATTCTCTCCCCCATCCCACTGAGGGAGGGGGGGGAGTGAGCGAGCGGCTGCATGGTGCTGAGTTGCCAGCCGGGTTAAACCACGACACTTATTTTATTGAAACATTTGGTTTCTTAGGGAAAAAATAAGAAGTAGATCTAACAGCTGACTAAAATACCCTCAAAGTCAGCTCTTATTTCTACGCATGACACATTTCTTCACATTGAGTCACACGGTTCCCTCCAAACAGGCAAAACAAGATTGCTATGAATAAGAGTACGACAATCCAGTTCTGAATAGTTTGATTGGTTTAATGTGATTTTTGAGGATATTTTTGTTATTTATGTCTGTCAAAAATGGAATAAAATTGCCCTTGTCACTATGGTCTACATATATAACTATACTTTCTTACTGTGTTCACAACCATATTACTACTTGTATGTTTAAAGCTAAGCAAGTGCACAAATTGTTATTTGAAATAGTAACTATTTTCTAAGGAAAAGGAAACTTCAACTTATCCTGTAATTCAGTTTTTTCCCTAGAAATCCTGCAAAGTCTCAAAGTCTGTAAAAAAAGCAAGTGGTGGCTGCTGGATGAGAATTTACTGTATCAGAAATATGGAAAAAATCTTATGTGGGTGTCAGTTACAGAAATTACAATGAATCATGCCAAAGAAGATTTCTGTTAAACTTCATCTGTGTAAAGATCAAAACTAATAATCAAAACTACAGCCAAAACTAATAATCAAATAAATGCTATTGTAGAGTTACAGGGAGAAACTGGAATTAAAAACCCGCAGTGAAACACTTTATGTCTCTGTAGGAAATTTAGCCTTAAACTCCAGAGAGTATGTTACACCATTTTGCTTCCATTGGAATTTTGGGGAAAAAGATCTCTAGCTCTTTTAAAGGTTCAATTCATATCTTAAGTTCTAGCCCTCCAGGAAAGTATGGTTAACTCTGAAGACTGGAGTCCTGGCACTTCAAATGATGTTGTCCATGTAAAAATATTATTGAGATAAGCCCTAAGCAGGAATAATTTTTCATTATTTGAGATTTACAAGATTGACAGTTTGGGAAAGAAACTCTCATTCCACCCAGACTTCCCTTACCTACTTTCTCCAATCCTACAGTCAACCTAAATTACTAATTCTTCTGCCAGGATGCTTTCTTCCAAGCTCTGTTGAATCTTCTGGTGTCTTCTAAACCCCTATAGCTACTACTTATAGTGCTGTTCTTGTTTAGCTACAAGCAGAACCTAAAAACACAGAGACTACTTCCAAAACTTGTTCCTTGAAATTGCTTTCTATGCACTGATGGAAAACAATGACTCATTATCAGCTTCCATCTCACTGACATGTAAATCTAGATGCATTGACATCTCCACATAAAATACAAAAACTAATCTAATGCATGGAGCAAGTAACAGGAAGAAAAGCTGCGTTTCTGTTCTGTTAAACATTTTCATGAAGCTCTTAGAATAACTGGTGGAATGCAATGCTGCAGACTTTTCTACTTTCAATGGAGGCAATCTTGATGAGCTGAATTTAGTATTGCTCTGTTCTCTATATCTGTATATCTCTTAGGCACAATCTTTGTCATCAACACTAGAAAATCAACTGTTCTATAACAGGCTAAATGCATTATGAGTTGTACACTCCATAGGTACAATGAATACGCCCACATGCATGATGGAACAAACCTTACATCAGCACCATACATCACTCTGTGCCAAGGTCACCACAAAATCTGGAGTGTTCTGGCCAGAAAACCACTTAGTACCCAGTTCATGGCACTGGTTGATGATATTGTCAAGGAGAAAAACACCCCACCACAGTCATTGGCACTTTGGGGAAAAAGCTGGGGGACAAGGCAGTCAATCTGAGGTTTCCTATGTTGTTGTATACGGTATTCTCTGGTGTAAAAAAGCAAATTCAAACTTAACTCAATTATGTAAGCTGTTCACCAGGGGATTTCTAGAATCAGATGTTCCATGTACATAACATATATGACATAGACATTAACAGCTAGTTAAAAACTGTATGGGTGGTATTTAATCTACAAAGGGAAAAGATAACTGTGTAGTGATGGTCAAAGCTAGTTCAATAGCTGTCTGGATTTTGCCTTAAACTTGGCTCTTCAGGAATCCCCTGATCCACACCCTCACACTAGTACCTTATTTCTGATCTACTAACCTCTGGCTATGGACTTAAAAATGATGCTGCCTTAGCCCAGAGCCTCACTTGTCAACTGCACCAGAGCTGAGCTGCAAAGATGGTTCATGGGCCTTTCCTGGTCCAAAGCCAAATGTAGTTATAGCTCTGCCTCAGTTTTATTCATACCCTACTAACTCCTTCCAGCCCTGGGCACAGAAAGGCAGGTAAATCTTCTGGCACTTCCAGCATGGCTGTGCCAAGGATACTCCCGTGGAGCCTCCTTTTCACAGTGGTAAGTCCAGCCTTTATCAGGATAAACACAAACACTTTTCATAGGCCTTATTCTTTTAGTCATAAACTTTGAGAAGTGGTTGTTGTCCTTACCATAAACCTAAATCATAGTCCAGTGATCCCCACAGGTAAAGTTCTAAACCTGGCCTGAACAGGAGCATTTATATATGTACTCACCTGTGCTTTATGAAAATGTTTTCATTTTTGACCTATAATCATGTTTTGCAACTGGAAAACTGAAAGAGAAAAACATTTCTCTTTCAACCCCTTCTTTCTAAAAAAGCTCTTTCTAAATAAGCTATTAAAATACATTTGCTAGAAATGAAAAAGTACCATTTAAAACTGCAAACATAGCGTTGCAATTAATATTAACAAGAACTTCTGCCAAAGAGTGATGGATATTTTAAAGCTGATTCTGTATAAAAGTTACAGTTAGCTCTAACTTGTCCTGTGAGACTGCTTGAAAATGTTTGAGGAGATTGTGGTATAAACCATAAAAACATTATAAGGAATACACACAAATGTAGATGTGGTGATTAGTATGTTAAAGAGATATTGTGGTACAGTATAAAAAGTTTTCAACAATGCTATCTGCACAGAATTATTAGTCTCTTTAAGTTCATGTTGGAAAATTTAGGTTGCACTCCATTATGTTATATAATGTATGATAACAGGATTCTGGTATTATCACTCCACTAATCCTGTCACCTTGGATTCACTTTTCTGGATTTATGATCTACTTATTGGAGCATAATCAAATCAATTTCTTCTGAGAAACTGTTTTCATGCAGAAGGAATATTTCTCATATTGTATTTGGGAGCATGAAATTTTATTACAGAAATGCTCTTTGCATCCTGTACATTGGTGTGCTCTGATTTACTCAGAAAGATTAAAAAAGATACATTTCTCAGATCCTTTCAGCTTTTGTGACACTTAAAATCTTCTACCCCTAGATTAATTTTAAGAATAGGACCTCAGTTTGCAGCTCCAATAGGTGATGGAGAGAAAAACACAGCAGATGGGATCTTGCCTTGCGACATATTTGTCTCCATGGTCCATATTTCAAATGTGACAAGCATGAGGGCGGGTACAGGTCATACCTGAGGACTCCACAGGCTGTCTTCAGCCTCCTAGTTGCTTTTGTTAAGTTCTTCTCCCCAGACTGGAGAAGAGATGATGTTTTATGAGTACGTACTTATGGTATGCCATATGGAGGAATAATCCTGATTTTGCTGTTGCTGGGCTGGGGAGGTGGGAATTCTTCAGAAAGACTATGTCCAAGAAATCCAGGGCTGTGATCTGCCTGCTGAGGAGCCTCTCTCCCCAATGCCTCCACAAGAAACCTGACTCACCTACATCTAAAATTAATCATTGTTAACATCTCCCTTAAACACACTGGTAGATCCTATTATAAGCTACAAAAATAATATTCAGAAGTCTTCAAAATAAAAGTGATGGTCAGGGCAATGTTCTGTTTCTGACTGTTCCTATTTTAGTAAACAATTTTATTTTATTTTAGTAGACTGTGTTTTTACAATTAATACCAGTGGTAAATCATACCCTGGGCCAGCGCACACATACAGTAACTCTGAAGTTAATTTCTCTTCTATATTAGTCCCACACATGTTCTGTAAATAAATTATGTGAAAGTGTAAGATTATACTTTGAAACTAGATGTAACTGTTTGCATTTGAGGAGCTAAATTTCATCAAGGTACAGGACATTACAACTTCACAAGTGACTAACTCCAGAGAACTGTGTGAAATTGTGTGTGGAGGTAAACCACTATAATCAGCAGTGTATAAAAACAATCACTGAGTGAGCTTTCCAAATTATACTTTACCACACTTGCAAGTCAAAGTTTTCTCACTAACGGGGTAAGGAAAAAGATAGTAGGCTATGATGCATATGCATTATAAAATGAAACACATTTGTAAAAATCTCAAGGCCTATATAAATTCTGCTAATATGAAGTATCCTTAATGTCATACTTTCTTCACCCAAATAAAAAGTTTTCCAGTTAATTCTTGACTAAATTCAACAAAGCTCAGGGAGAACCTTACACTTTTCTGGACAAACTCTGTCCTATTTTAATCTGTTGTCTCCAAGATTTTTGAGAGACCGTAAAACTCTTCCACTAAATAAGTTCTCTTGTGTTAATGTCTGATTTTTTGTTAAATTGCATGAATTCTTCTTCAGCAAGTCCTCCACTAGCATGGATGGTAGGATGTCTGGTTAGGAGCAGATTCAAGGTCAGTTGAGAATCTGATAAAAATAGAAAAAAAGGAAATAACCATATGTGAGGTGCATGCTGATAACTCAAACATTTGAACCAGCTCTTGCTTCAATATGTTTACCTGCAAGTAGCTCTTGAACTAAAAAAACACTTGTCATTAAAATTTTTCATTTACACTACAACCCAACACTCAGGCCTTGGGGAGTGGTGTTAACTTAAAAAGCAATTTAGTAAGATATTCATGCTTTTTGTTACAGTTTTCCAGCTTGGGGGTGTATCTTTTTTTTAGAAACAAAAAGATTTTTCTGATGTGGGTTCTTAATAGAGAAACTATTTCTGAAAGTGCCACTTCATGTTTTTTGTTGGTGTTGCAAAAAAAAAAAAAGAAAATATTTTAAAACCTTGTGTCAGACAGAGTCAGTATCAGTTTATGCTATGGGTCGGCTATCTGACTCCTTCTTAGAATCACAATTTCAACATATGTAAGGACCTTCTTTCCTGGGAGTGTCATCAAACATTAATCGCATTGTGTTATACTGTATATGTAATTAAATTAGATTAACTTGGAACACTTTAATTTATCTTCAAGTATCAGAGCAGGAACTTTAGTGATATTGAGGCAATGTTCAGATAGTTGAATAATATTCTGATGCCTGCCTGGATGCCTGCATGGAAAGAAGCTATCCCAAAAGAGAAGATGGGTGATACTGCCACATAGAGGCACCAGTTCTTGGAAGCTGCTGCGGGAATGTGTTTAACAAAAAGATTCTTTGCTCCCCCACCACATGGTGTTTACATCAGTGTTATATAATCATAGAAATACAGACATATACTGCTTTGGAGGGTAGTAACACAGAGGTATGCCTCTTTCACCCAGCTCTTTATACCACCCTCATTGATCTGGTGAGCCGTGAATGTGGGACTTCGGCTCAAAACAGCAAAACATTCACAGTCTTACTGAAAAAAAACCCCAGTCTTAATTCTTAATCTCAGTTTAGCCTATGGCAATAAAACGTAATGAATTCTATAAAGTGCAATGAGAAATTATCCAAAACAGATGTTAGTTTCAAACAATGAGGCAGTGTTGATTAAAAACTATTTATATGAATTCTTTGGTCACAGTACTTAGTAAAAGCAAAACTTGCACTAATTACTTCACATGTCAATGGTTTTCCAAGGTGACATTAAAAGAAAATTACTGAAGATATTTGAGGATTTAACACAGTGTCATTTGGCATTTTTAAAAGAAATACTTGATAGGATTATGTATGTATCTTTGCTTTAGACTTTCTCACTGTCCTGGTAAGAGCAAAATCAGTTGCTCTGTTGTAATCTCCAGGGTGTTAGAAACACACATTCTGGACTGCTTGTACTAGTCTCCTAATTACATAAAAAGAACAATTCTTGCTCATCATTTTAACTTACCAGAGTTAGCCATAAAACTAGATGCATTGTAAAGTTTGTTCTTTTTTTTTTCTGGTTGCAGTTCCACAAAACTTGCCTATGAAGACAATGTTAATGATTTCAGAAGGTCTACCTATATAAGGGCAGCCTGGAGAAGTGAAGTCTCCTGTAGGTACGTGGTTGATCAGGTCCTGTTTTCCTCTAAAGCAAGCTGTTTCTGCACAAACTTTATTGGCAAATAATTGAAAGTAACTAAGTTACCATAGCTTAATGACATGCCACTTGTCAACTGAGCCAAAATAGCTCACCATGTCTATGTACCTACCTATCCGCAAGTAAGAAATACAGCATGTTTGCTCACACTGCCATTTTCTGCATTAGCCCAATCCATCATCAGTGTCTGGCAGGATCATTTCACAGTCACAGCCACAGTTTTTTTATAAGTGATAGGCTGGGTTCAAAATCTCATAGAATGAATGCTTTATTTAAAAACAAAGAAGCATCTATAGCCATATAATTTCATACACTGGCTCCTAATACCCATGTGTGGGTTATGGATATCTTGGGACAGTTGTTTTTCCCCATTCTCACAGGTGCTAAAAAAACTTGGCTGTGCATTCAATAATACCATCTGTTGAGGGAAGACACACTGTGAGATGTAACGAATATATGAAGACACCTAGAGAAAAAGAACATACTAATGCAAAAATTTAAGGAAGAGTATGTAAAAAAATTATATTTTATTTATAATTTCTGAAATACATCTGTGCTGGAGAATGGATTCTTTAAAAGTTTAAAAACTGGTTTTACTTTTCAGTCAACTGCTTGATTTCAAAACACCTAGTAAGTTACAATCAGTATAATCTGAGTTATTATTATTCATATTATTGTTGTTGTCATTGTTGTCATTGTTGTTATTTTTGTTGTTGTTGTTGTTGTTGTTATTATTATTATTATTATTATTATTATTATTTACATACAAGAACCCAAGCAATCTTCAGGAATATAACAGAATATTGCACACTTTACCAACAGAATATTGGAGCAATGTTTTTGTAGAACTGGATAAAGGTTTGTAAGACCCAGAACCTGTTTGTCTTTCTTTGCTCAAGTGTATCATTGGCTTAATGCAAGTTATTAACTCTCCCTGCAAATGTTTTGTAATGATAAGAGATCTGCAGGACTCAGTCCTCTACGATGAAAATTCATAACTGGTGATGGATATTAGAATTTGCAGTAATGTCTTTGAGATATGAGTTGGCGACTCACTAGATCCTACTTAACCTCACAAAGTTATTAGTCTTTTGTTGTTATAATGAAAGAACACCTCAGGCAGGGACCAGTGCTACGCTGAACAAAAAAGATGAGAAGAGAGGATGTGGTCTGAAGAGCTGTTAATTTGGAAGTTTGTCTAGTGTAAAACGTCTCTCAGAAATGTTACATAGCTGTTGGGCAAGACAAGGAACCAGGGAAAAAAGAAGGTCATAGGTAGAAGAGATGGTATAACCACTCCATAAAGATCACATGCTGACAAAAGTGCTGTGACCAGTTCACTCTTTTTTTATTGTAGCACTAAATGATCCCATGAGTAAACCATGTCTAGTGACTCCCCACTTGATCAGAATAACAGAAATGCCAACTCAAGTGCATCTTTTATCTTCCTGCTGCTTGAGAATAGTCAATCTGGGGGTACTTTGTGAGACTGTGATGCTTCATGGCTTGAAGCATCAAAGAAGATAGGATTAAATGAGTAACAGTTTCATTCCAGCTGCCACAACCATTCCACCTGCCAAAAAAACCCCAGCATATCAGCTCTGCTTTCTATGCCTAGTTTGAGTTAACTGCACTATTGAGTTAAGAGCACTAGCAGAGAAATACTGTCTTTTTTTTGTTATTGTTATTTTTATTGTTATTATGGTTTTTTGATATTGACAGATTGCAATCTGTCAACACTGTCACAGTGAGCACTCCCATCTGAAGACAAGGAGGCTCGACCTCCATTAGCCGACTGAAGGAGTCACTCCTTCGGCAATTATACACCAGCTAACTTTCTGCAACAGTGGCATCAAATTCATTGCAGGTGGTAGGACCTGGTCCGATGTTTGTCCAAACAGACAGCCCACCCCACACTATACACAAACCCAGCTATGCACTTGTTGGCATCTGAGCTAGCTGGCTTGAAGCTGCCATCACACCTTTCACTTCAGGGTAGACTTACTCTCAGTCCACTGTGGCAGTTTACGGGTTTCATAGTGGTTTCTGTACATTTGTAATATCAATCTAACCAAGATTCTGCTAAGACACTCATCACCAGAGGAGAAGGATGAATGCACGGTGCCAGACACTTAACAAACTGCAGTGGAATTGTCCCTGATTTCAGGAATGCTGGTCTTAGCCAAACCAGTCAAGCCATGATGCAGGCAAAAGCTCAGCTGTGGAAGGAACCAACTACAGTAACTTGTTATTGCTTTTCAGATGCTTTACTAACAGATTAAAGACAAAAAGAAATTCTGAATAAATTGGATATTTGCTCAAAAGGAGCTATCACAGTAGCTGATGCAAGAACTCTAACCCTCCAGCCCCCCAGTTTAGTGGGGACACAATAAATGCTAATGAGAAATCATTCAGAGATTAACTAATCAGTGAAGAGAAATCAGTCATGTTTTCTGGAGACATCAGTTCCCAGGTAGTAAAATGCTATTCAACATTAGATTTTGCATAAAACTATGCAATGACCTTGGCCATTTCTTTTGCAAGCTGAGAATAATTGACAGGCACAATCTAGAATCATAGAATCATCTAGGTTGGAAAAGACCTTTAAGATCATCACGTCCAACCGTTAAATGACAGCATCAACACCTTTATTGTCAATAGCAACTGCACTAGGAAGATATTAAGGTGGTACTGTACATTTATTTAGAGCTCAGTTCAGCTACATGCATTTGAACAGGTTCGTTATATTTAATTATTTTGCTGAATCAGTGTGATTTTTTGAAACAATTAATTACCTTCTTAAATTATTTTTCAATGACATAAGGGCAATTAAGAAAATAAAAGAAAGTATTATGCATAGATTGCTCATCTTCACATGGCAATCCAGTAGAAACCAATCAAATCACTAATGTGTTTAAGAAACATCATTGTTATTATCATACACATTTAAGCAAACCATTTTCAAAATGACAGTTTTAAAATTGAAATTTCTAATGAACCATGTCTTAATAATTCATAACTAACATATTTTTGACTTTCATTCTTGGTGGAAGCTAAATTAAAAGCATAATACATTTCTAGTTTTAGGACCTTTTTAATGAAAAAGTTAATGATAATTTATGTAGCCTTTTTTAACTGTAAAAATGCAAAGAAAGTAGCAGAAACATAAACACCATCCCATGTTTGACATTTATTTGAAAGATGTTTGCCAGAATACAATACAGCATTAAAACTACTGCCTGATCATAGAGCAGTAAAAAAACCTTTTTACCAAATACTATTCTGTATCTTTCCAAAGCATTCATCAAGCAGAGTAAAAAAGAAACATTTCTTGCTGATCTTCCCTATCTTCTATGCAATTTGTTAATTGCAGTCCATGGAAGAAATCTAAAGCAAACCAAAATCCTCCTCTGCTGCTCTACTGTACTGTGTACAACAGCTGTAATCGCACAACTTTTCTCTTTTGCTTTTTACCAGATCAGTGTACCAAAAGTAATTGCTTAGGAACTTGAGAGTAAACAACATAAACAACAGATAGCAACTCTTGCAGGAATAATAGATGCCAAACCAAAAGGAGATCTCTGAGACATACAAAGCTCATACTTACTGTTGCCTTTGGGTCCTAGAGCTGAACAATAGCAAGACTAGCTTCCACTCTATTTATTTTTCGATAAATAAAATACTATGATTGCATTGGAAGCAATTCAGACCTGGTACCTCTTCGGATTCAACCCTTGGTATGAAAAACCACAGCCACAAATGTTTCAAGAAGCCCCGGGGCAAGTCAGAGGGAGCTGGAGGTGCCAGCGCACTCGGAGACACTGCCAAGACACAGGGCAGTAGTTTGCCACCATGCAGTGCCCAGGTGAGACCAGTTCAGCAGCCCCAGAGCCCAGCACAGAGAGCAGCTGCTGATGGGTGTGCATGCAAACAAGCAAGCACTCAGCAAGTGACTGCATACCATGACACAAAGGGTAGCTTTTGTCCTGATGTGTTAGGTCTTGTTTTCTCCTTCGTGGAAGCAATGAGAAAAATCTGAAAGTGGAGAGGGTAATATAGACCTACCTGCTACCTGTCGTACAGTTATTGTCCCTGGGAGCATGTGGTTGGGAGTGTTGTGAGGTATACAGCAGGCTGGTATCCAAGGCTAGCATCAGTTGCAAACACAGTTCTCCACACATGCTGACTGTAGTAGTCACTCTTTGAAAATTTATAATTTTTCGCCAAAACTTTTGAAATCTAGAAAACATATACAGTATCTGACACAGACTGGGACTACATGAGATCCAGGGGATGAAGTGTTAAGCTTTTTCCTCCTTTCTTTCTGTCACAAAGTCCCTAATGGTACGGGAAAAAAAAATAAAAATGCAAAGCTCCCTAAGCTGGACTCCAAATGCTCCAGCACCCGGTCCCTGCAGAAAGTTGATTAGACCAACAGAGAGGGCAATTCTCTCTTTGGTCACAATCCAAAGATCATTGAGTATGTGACAAAATTTGCACCAGCTTCAAAGATTATTGGATCATACCCTTACACTGATTTTTAAAACATTGTAAAACCATTGACTTCAACAGAACAAAGTGTACACATGAGGAAAAGCATGCATATTTTCTCTATATACTGGCAAAACTGGAAGAGGAACTTCTGGGTGCACATCCAAAACACTTTTGGACAAATGTGAAAGTGATTCTGCCTGTGAAATTCTGAGCTGAGATTAGGTTTTATGAGCCTTTACAGGAGGAAAAGAAAAAACAATCAGCAGTTTTCTTTTAATAAACTGACAATTTTGTGGTTGTGTACATCTGTTCTGATCAAACTGCAGAGGCTAAGAATCGGCACATTTTTTACATTGTACTTGTTATCTCTGAGAGGCTTACATCTAAATCCCAAAGTACATATAATGTCAAATAGACTAAAAAGAGGTAGGAGGTGCCTGCAGGGCTCAGGAAGTTTGCTACAGTGCGCTTTCCAAGATAAGTGAGGTTATTCTGCTTGCAAAGCAAAATAGAATCACATCCCTAGATGTGACTTCTTAAAGATGTAGACGGTAGTTTATTAACATGTCCTCCCACTAATTCAGTGGGTAGCATGGCGAAATGTAAAAAAAAAAAAAAAAAGACTGCAGAAGTTTTAGATTCAGCACTTCAAAACAGTATGTATTTCTCTTGTACTGCAGGTAACTTAGTGGCAATTTCAGTCAGTAATCTCTATTCCCCCCAAACAGTTGTTTGTATCCAATATCTCTTCCAAAGCCTGCTACAGCTCTTCTTCAATCATTCACCCAGCCCTTCCTTCCTGAAAAAATGCATGTTTTAAATAAAAAATTATGCTATTCCAAAAGAGCAGTGCTATTTAGCACAAGCCTATGACTATTTTTCACTTCCCTAGGACTGAGCAGTATTCTAAGATTGCTTTCGCAAAACTGCAAATACAAAATATCAAAGAAAACACAAGGCTGGACCCCCTTCATGCCCCAAGTAGTACAGAGCTATGGCTATTATAGAGGACTGAAATCCCAAGCACGTTAGTCCCTCTCTGATGCACAAAGCCTCCGTATGCTTGTTTTCAAGGAAGCAATAAAAATTATCTCTTAGAGCTGAACTCCTGACCCTTTCCAGAGTTTAGTCATCTGAATAAGGCTTGCACAAAGAGGCATCCCCATCCACTGCAGATCAGCCATTTAGGATGAACAAAATGGGTGAGAGGTGTGGGGCAGTCTATGGTTTTTTAGAAATGTTATAAGATAAATCTTTTGAAAGACAGAATGAAGCTTAGGCCTTTGAAAAAAACAACTGCTGGTGATAGTACATGCTTCTTTCCCAACAAACTAATTGTAAAACCAAACAGCTAGAAGATAAAAATTGTTCTTGGCCACCTTAGTTTGAGGAGATTTAAATCTACATCACCCATTCTCTACAACACTGTGATTTCCAGGGTTTGGGATAGCCAAAACCCACAGGCATCCCCACCCCTTCTTGTTGAATCTGTGGCATAGTGCAAGACAGAAGGTAAAATTCATGAGACAAAAAGAAGAGTAACCAAGAATGAGTGATACTGAAATCTGCCATTTGGGGCACTCAGCTGGGAATGAAAATTCAGGGTGTTTGAATCCTGCTTTCAGGTCTACGTATTATTTACAATAAATAAACAGTCAGACTATATTTAATTACTTACATGTGAAAAAAAAACCCCAAACCTTTCATTGCTAACTTACCTCTTACTCTAGCAACCACACTTCTGAACACAGATAAAAGTAGTCATCAGACCAGAGCTGCAGCCTTGTTGGTTCGGCCCAAAGGTTGATGGATCTGATCACCAAGATCCAATTCCCAGCATCAGTCAAATGCAGATGCCCAGGAAAGAGTAGACAAGCTGAGCCAGCACAGATGATGCTTCTCTGTGTGCTCTCCCCGCCTTTGACTATTCACAGTCAGTGACAGTGTATGGGTTGTATGTCTTCATTCATCCTGAAAATAGCTCCTAAAACTGACCCCAATTATGTTTAGGTACCTAAATTCTATGGCTCTGCTCTAGATACCCAGTTGGATCCATCTATATAACCAAGTCAGTTCATGAGAGGGGCTATTCTTTCTGGTGTGACTTTTCTTCATGTCTGTACTTGGAGCCTTACAGGAGGCCATGGGGTACTCCAGGGGGGAGCCTCAGGAGTTTTTGCTCTGTGTAGAAGCAGGCTGGAGCTGTGCATTTGGGACACCAGTGAGAACACACCATGTGCAGTGTGGATGCACTTAGTGCTCTGCACATCCACAGAACACATCTAGGACCAAGAAATGTCACGAGCATATTGCTGGCAAAGATGGATGTGTCCTTCCTTCTGTGCACCACTCCAAATGCTCATGCACCCACTGAGAGCCTGGGTGGTCTAGTTACATACAACTCTCTAAAAACCCCACCTATACAATTTGTTTTGTCTCTATAATCCTCACAGACAGTAGCCTTCAAACCAGGGAATTACAGAAAGCTAGGAAAAAGAGGGAGAAGTACAACGAATCAGGGTAAGAGCTATAATTGCAGAAAAGCCTAAGCAAGTAAAAAAAAAAGAAAGAAGAAGATTAGTTTCAATTAAAATTTAAATAGTAGACTAGTGAGAGAAAAAGTGTTCTAGGAAAGGCATTTTTAGAGATATGTAAAGACTAAATCATCTGCAGATTCAAACAATCCAAGAATAATTTGAATTATCTTATGTTAGAAAAGGCTAAATATATGCTAAAAAAAACCCCCAAAACGCCCAACCTCTAGGTGGATCAGGAAATATTAAGAGGCTGTTCACTTTAGTGTCCACACATCCATACTGGGTAAGTGCTGACCACTGTAAACAGGTGCTCTAGTTAGTGAGGGTAGAAATAAGTGTGTGGTTGTGGGCTGTCATAAAAATGCATGTCAATGGTAACTTTTCTTTCCTCTGAGCTGGGGTAACTCACTGAGCACCAATCCCAGCATAAATTAAACCCAGCTGTCTCAAACTGCCCTCAGGATAGTAAGATATAATATTCTTAAGACACCACATTAGCAACATTTATCTTCTGATGAGCTTTCAAAAGAACCTGGTATAACTCAGTCCCCATCATCCCTTGGCATTTGCAATGTTAATGGAATAAATGGAATTAACATTTTAATTTCCATACTAACATTTGTCCAGCAATTATCTAACAAGTTCCAGAAACTTTTCTATTGCAGTGGCTTTTATTGTTTCAGTCTCCAGCCCTAGTACCCCAGTTGGGATGAATGCACTCCTTAAGAACAGTGCCTTCCCATCAGATACCAGATAAATGTTGTCCCTCAGTATTTCATATAGTTAAGTCATAAGTAATGACCTTTGTCAGAACAGTAGCCTGCACAACTTGTTCTCCAATATTTTTTACCTTCTTGACAGTTATTTTGAGGTCATAGGAATGATATGGCTTAAAAAGCAATCTTTGTCAATTAAAGACAGTAAAGAATCACCTTTTAAGGACTCATAATGACACTTCGATTTACCTGCAGGCTGTATTTAATAGTGTAATTCTCAGGGGGTAAGCTGGAGAGCGTCAACCAGGCAATCACAGAACTGGAGAAAAGGTACATTAGTCAGTAAGTCAGAAAAGTAAGAATAGTTAATTTTACACTTTGGAAAACAGAAAAAAAATATACATATATATTTACTTATATATATACTTCTATTTTGAAATGAATACATGAAAATATCTTCAGGCCAATGATCTAGTGTGAGCTAGATGTTCTGTAGGAAGTCTACAGAAGGCAATGTCTTTTGTTAACAAACCTGTCAGAATAAAATCATTACATAAGTAACCTACAGTTAATACCTGAGAATTTTATGTAACACCTTGAGGAAGTATTTTAAAAGGTATTTTAATTGAGTAATTAACATCAAAAATGTGTGTTTGTCTTGGTTCTGTTCCATGTTTAGTTTGTTTTCCTTAGGCTTGAATTGCTGCAAAGGTTTTGTTTCTGTAGTTTGGGGAAACAGTGTAGTGCTGCACGGTGCGGCTGTGGTGTGTGTTTGTGAACCTCTTGACACTGAATAGGAAGAGACATTGATCCACGAAGCAAACCCAGCCTTGCCTGCAGAGCACTACAAACCACAGAGCAAGAGTCTGCAGGAGTTTTTGCTGTGGCTTCACCTCTCTCCTCTCCAGAGAGGCACAAGAACCCTGCACATCTCATGAAATAAGATACTGTGGACTGCATCCTTTTATGGGTTAAGGAGGGGTGTAGGTATGAGGCATTCCCCTGGGCTCTCAGCATCATGGATTGCATGTATGTGTAGAAATGAAAGCTGTGAAATGGGCCTAGACAGAGTCAGTGGGTGCTGAAAATGTTAACTGTAAGAGGGACACCCAGGCAAGTCCATCGCTGCCAGGGTAAGAATAGCCTGTGCCACATTAACAGTTATGTGGGAGTAAATCTAAAAAACCTTTATAGCCAGGCATAATAATCTGTTTTCATGTGTTTGCCTGACTGCCACAGCTCTCACAGTACCTTGAGAGCAATACTTCATGTGCAGATGCAGGCAGCTGAGAATGCACAGCAGGTGTCAGGTCACCCAAATGGGCCAAGCAAAGCTGCAGAGGCCCAGGTAGAGAGTATGTGTACATAAAAACATAGTTGTCCTTCTGCAAGCGACATTATTATTCCACCTCCTGCAGCATGCATGCCCTAGTCCATACTTGTGCAGTAAGTGTAGTCTGACTGTGAGCCTAATTCACAACAGAGCACATTGACATGCCTGGTCCAGGGATCTCTTCTTCACAGATTAACCTCCAGAACTGATGTTACCAAGTTCAATCAATCATACATCAGTGACAGGAATTCACTGTCGGTTCATAGGGATTTCTGTTTTCACACATCTTTTAGGAAGCTGGTTTAAAAAGTCAGTGCTAAAACATCAACATATTCCGAGATTTTTAAAGCGTGTGATGAAATTATATAAATCCAGAAATTTCTACAAATCCATCAGTCCAAAGTCTGAGTCTGCTGGATGCTTTACAAGGGTGCTTTCAGTAACAATTTCCTTTTCCAGGTTAGCTTCAGTTATACAATGCAATTTCCATCTGTGACTCTGAAAAGAAATGTCAAGGGCACTACTGTGAATGTTGTACTGAAATAACTCCCACTTGCCTTGCCGTTATTAATTGCTCTCTATTTTACCTTTCCATGATGACAATCCACAGAACTGTCACCTAAGTCTGTAGGTTGCCTTTAGCCATGAATCAAGTCTGTGGTTCTGGCTTGTTTCCACTGTGCTGATGCTAGGTATCCTAAACGAGCTATCTGACTACTAGGTAGTCTTTGATGATAAGTGATGTTCTAACTTAGGAGACAGTGATTCTATTGTCTCTTTACCTATGTCCTCACCTCTCACTATAACCCTGTTTTTTACCCTCATTGCATTCATAGACTCATATAGAGGATCAGATGGCTTTTTTCAGCAAATCAGCCAAGGCTTTCAGTTTGCTAACTTGCCTTATCTTCTGAAACAGCCCATGGTCGTTCAGACTGGCCTTATCTGTAAAGCACATATCCAGTTACTTACAGACAGATGATTTATCTCCCTTTTAGGTCTTCAATTTATTACTGTTCTCCCATAGCTGCTTTCCTGCAAGTCATTATCACCAGAGAAAATTTAGCTCTGAATTTATTGTTCTAGTCCATGCTGTTCTTCAGGTCTGCAGAAATAACTCAGGATAGGTCCAACTCTATGCTACCCCCCTACTGATGGCTGTGCTCCAGTTCAGAGGAGGTGGGGGGAAGCAGCAAGACCCAGAGACTTGCCTGTGGATTTCTTGCTCCACACTAGGTTTTGTTTCTGCTGACCTTTTCCAAGTCATTCAGCAGACATTCACAGAGGAATTTTAATGTCATTTTTTTCTTCTTTTCTAGGAAACTAGAAAGGGCATCTACGTGTAATGCAACTTGTTCACCTTTCTAAGATGCATCAGACTCTTGCTAGAATAGAAAAGCATCCAAATTCTGATTGTCTCTACAAAGTACAAGGGTTTTGAATGAATGAAGGAGTCATAAGAACAAGACTCTTACAACTCAAAATACTTTTCCTACAAACTGATATAGAAAGACTTGCTAGTGAATATTTTCAAGCTCATAAATGATCCTATGGACCTGCTACATATTTTGCTGAAGAAAATCATCATGGAAGCACAAACGAGACTGAAAATGTATACAGGTTCTGTGCACCATACTCTTCTGCAGAGAGAGGCACCTCTTCATATGTGGCTTCAGCCCATCACAAGATTGCAGCCTGAAAACAGAATTTTTTCCAAAGAGAACCCATTCAAAAAACCCTATAAATGCATTTCAAGACGGAGCTTTGAGACAATGAAGGTAGAAAGAAAAAAGAGCCTGAAATCCTATCTTGATCTTAATTTCATAGCCAGTTCCCAATTTCACAGCAAATTCAGATGAGAAAACTTTCAAACTTCAGAAAATCAGAATCCAGTTTTGGCTATGAGACTATAATGCAGGCCAAGTAAAAATAAAACTCAAATATAGTCAATGCTATGCAAAAGAAAGCCTACAAGAAAGTATCTATTTTACAATCCAAACCATTGCAAGACAAATCAGGTGCTTTTTTTTAAAAAAAGTTGTTGTTCAATAATTACAATATATCTGCTAAAGGACCCTCTGAATCATAAAACAGTTACCACAAATTAAAATTTATTTCATTACTACTATTTATGGTAGCTCTCCTTGCAATTAATTTCACTTTATAATAGCTTTTCCATTAACAGAGTATTATTTGAGTGCAAATACATTTACAATCCATTTCTGTTACTCTGCCTTGAGACTGGACCAAACCAAAAGCTAACTTAGCATAGAGAAAACCTGGACTTTTTCCACAAATTGTTCATGTTACCTACAGATTAACATACTGGAGAGTTAATAATGGACTACAGTTAAGAGACATTTGTTACAGAAACTGAGCTGATACAAAAGGTAAAAGGCAAACACTAGGATAAATATCTATTCTTAACTGAATTCGAGAATACTTTTATCCTTAGAGGTGAACAGTGTTTGAGATTTTACTGAAATGTTAACACCATATTCATGTAGCTGGCTTTGTGAAAACTCATCAGTATGTGCACATTTAAATATAAATGTATACCTTTTCATTCATTTTTTGCTGCTGTCAAAATATTCTCATATATATATATAACTTGTGTCCAGAGGGTAGTGGTCAATGGCTCGATGTCCGGATGGAGACCAGTGACGAGTGGTGTCCCTCAGGGGTCCGTACTGGGACCGGTGCTGTTTAATGTTTTCATCAATGACTTAGACAGCGAGATCGAGTGCAGCCTCAGCAAGTTTGCGGATGACACCAAGCTGAGTGGTGCAGTTGA
>NW_009259786.1:1701062-1773672 GCF_000687185.1 Egretta garzetta | reverse complement strand
AGGGCATGAAAGGGTTGGAGCGGGTCCAGAGGAGGGCCACAAAAATGATCTGGGGGCTGGAGCACCTCTCCTATGAGGACAGGCTGAGGGAGTTGGCCTTGTTCAGCCTGGAGAAGAGAAGGCTGCGGGGAGACCTGATTACGGCCTTTCAGTACTTAAAGGGGGCCTATAGGAAAGATGGGGAAAATCTTTTTAGTAGGGCCAGCAGTGACAAGACAAGGGGTAATGGTTTTAAACTAAACCAGGGTAGGTTTAGACTAGATATAAGGAAGAAACATTCTATGATTCTATGATAACTTCTGTTTCAGTGGAGTTTAAACTATTTCTTTTCACATGCAAAGGGATATAGTAACATGTAATTTTCTTAGCTGCTGTATTATTTAAATAATTTGCTCATAGGCAGCATAATATATATATACAAAAAAGGGGAGGTTAAGTTGAAAATAAAAGCCAAGTTGAAAGAAGTCAATAGTCCCTACTTTCAGTGCAAAGAATGTGGATCATTTTTCCTCAAGCTTATTCCAAACTGTACTGTTTCCTACAGAAGTTTTAAAAATGGGTGAAAAATAGTCACATACATTTTGCAGCCACTGCTAAACATAGTGGTCTGTTTTCACATATGGCTTGCATCCCGCTGTCTCCTCAGACTGCATGAGCTGGAGGTGAAGGTGCAGCAGGTTGACCAGGCTGGTGCTGGAGTTACATTCCTGGTGACTACAGAGGTGTGGCTGTAGCCTCTCCCACCTTTTGTCCCATTACTCCAGTAGTCTCATCTAGCTGCATCCGCTAGCTGGATCTACCCACCAGCTTAACATAGTCTCTGCTGTACAGCTCCCACCTTTTTATGCCATAACATTTTTTGGTCCAACTCTTTAATATTCATTATGTTGTCCACCTGGCACATTTATGCATTACAAAGTATCTTTCCTCCACCCTTCCACAGATACCTTTTGTCTTTACCTTGAACGGTTCTTCATGATTGACTGACAACAGTACTTCTGCTCTTAATTTCTCTGATATGCTCCTTTACTCTCCTGCTCCTCCACTTGCCTTTCTTCCCCCTCTCCTCGTCTTTGGAAGGCTTTCGCATTATTCCAACCATAGCTTAATTCTTCTCTTCTGCCTGCTTTTGTCTTCCTGTAATTCAGTTCTTCCCTGAAGCTTGCTTGCTTCTCTGGCTCTCTCATTCTGCGTATGAAAATGTCCCGTTGTCTCCAAATTTGAAACAAGTTCAATATAACAAAACAGAAATGACTATCAGCTGTGCCAGAACTATTTATTTGAAGATGTTAACTACTTTTGGAAATGTTGGAATCCTTCTTTCTCCAATGTCTCAAAGCATTTTTTAAAATATCCTATTGACAATTGTTCTAAAATTAACACACAACCCCAAATGGGCATGCATGAAAAAATCTTTTTTCATTTGCCAAAACGATAAGCACAAAATAAATAAAATCAACATAAGCATAAAATCAGTGATGCTTACTTGTTTCAGATGACTGTTATTTCCAGTGAAAAGAAATCATTGGAGTTGGAGGACTCTCTCAACACTTCTGACCCATGTAGCCAGCATCCCACTGCCTGCCTTTCCTTCACATGAAATGTCAGCAGTTTGATGGTCTGGTAGTATTTTCCTCATTCTCAAGTGTGCGTCTGTGAATTTGTCTGTGAGAAATCATCTAATGTACAAGGAGCGTTTTACTAATACATATGGAAATAGTATCTCTGTTACTAGTGAAGTAAAATCTTTTGGAGATACAGCATGATCAGGTCTGACAACCCAGCCTCTGTGGTACAGGTGAGAGCACATTGTGAAATCTAGCACTAACTGCTCCCTGTACTGCAATTAGCCTCAACATACCCTTATACCGGGTTACACCGCATGTATGTGTATATTTACAAGTTTTGTATATATAATGTCAGAGAAAAATTATATCCTGCTGGATCCAAGAGCCTAGGAGAGGCGGTGCTGCTCAGCTCCATGTCCCTGAGTCCAACAAGCAGCAGGGCTGGAAACACATTCCCAGCAGGCAGACACAGGTATACACCCCATACGTACCTATACACACACCCAGCCACATGAATCAGATGGACATCTAGAGCACTCACACAAACACAGGCAGCACCAAGGGCCTCATCCTGCTCCCCTCTCCTTCCCTAAACAACCCATGATCAATCCTATGCAATCCCCAAATGCTCTTCCCCTGAATCGCACAACGTGTCCCCCACCCCTGGGCAGCAACCCAGCCTAAGTGGGGGGAACCTGGGGGATGCTCCCAGTGACTGCTGGTGGTGGGTTTCACACTGGGCAGGGGGGGCTGAAGTTCTCCTGGGACAGCCCTGGGAGGGGCCCATAGAAGGTGTAGGGTCCCCAATCTGGGTTCCCACCTGCTGTTGCGGCCCAGTCCTACTCTGGGCTAGTGCGAATGGGCTTGTGAAGGGCTGTTGGTTCCTGGGATGGACCTGGGAGTAGGCTAGAAGGGTATTGTTTGAGTGCCCCCCACCCTCCACCCCCCACATTGTGTCTCTGTGTTCCTTGGTGGGTTTTAAGATGAGCTTTATCACATAACTTAACATACATGTATAGAAGTAAATATATATACATGTACATATAGGCGCACACACACATATATATACATGTGACTGCATTATTTCGTATCCTTTTCATGCATTTTGGAGTTCACATGCTGCAAATTCTACAATGCCACACAATACCCATCACATTGCTCAGCCAGAGGTCTGTCCATCCTCCTTGCCCCAAAGGCTGAGAGAAAACAGAGGTATAATGAGGCAGCATGCAAGCATTCTGATCTCAGGCCAGTGATGCCTCTTGGATGGACCTCCCAATTATTGTTACGGGATGTGTCAAAACAGATCACTCGGTTCCCTGATTTCTTAGCACTTCTTTTTTTTTGCTTGTTTATTTCTATACTTCACAGAAAGAGGTAGAGATCAAGAACTATGGAAAAACTAAAGAGGAACAATATTACTATCTGCTAGAAAGACCATCCAAACTTAAGGCAAAAGTTTGCAACAAAGATAAACCATGTGATTCATAATGCATTATGTAAGTTGGAAAGATAGACTGGAGACATGAGGCTTAGTAAACACGTAGATTCTCTCACATCTAAATATGGAATTTTTCACCTTCTCTCCCAGACCCTAGCATGGGCATCTACTTGGTGCAGAACACTGAACAGATGTGATGCTGCCTGGCTAGGCATGTGTTACGTGGTGTGGGAGCAGAAAAAACACAATTTCATTTCTAAAATTTGGTAACAAGTTCATCAGTGAACCAATTTAGGGAGTTCTGTCTTTAAAATGGGACTTAGAATAAGCATGCTGTTTTTAAAAATTGAAACCTAGGGCAAAGTGCTAGGTTTTATTTAATTTTTTTTTTTTTGTAAGTATCTCTGCCATTTGATTATATTCTTACAGGATTCTGAATTCCTGGCATACTATTGAGTTCTTAATGTTTGCAAATGTGTGTGTACACATACTGACCCAGAAATGCTGGCACAAGTCTGTATTGCCTTAGGCTTTTCAGCTTAGTCTTGTTTCCCTCCATGTCATTACATGTTTCCGCTAGTCACATGTTTAAAGATTTGCACCTTGTAGTCCAAGATGAGGTGAAAAGCAAACTTTAAAGATACGGTTTTGATGCAGGGTTTTTTCTTGTCTCATGCTCCCTATCAATTTACACACTGGCCTATTATTCAGAAAATAACAAGTCACCTCCTAGTTTGTTTACAGCCAGTAGTAGATCCCTGTGGAACCAAGACAAAGGAGTTATTTTTAATACTTCAAGAAAAGTATTTCAGAACAGAAGAAGATCACTTATCATTAGACTGGTACTTGAAAAGCTTATGGAAAAATCTTTTCTGACATCTGTTTCATTAGAAGCTTAAGCAACCGTTCAAAGCCACCCACATCTTTGTACAAAAGATTGGTTTTGCAGCAAGTTTTCTTGTGAATCACGATTAAAATTCCTCTCTGTTCTCTATGTCATACACACAATTTTGTAGCATGCACCCACATACAGCATTTCTTAGAAAGAAGAGCCCATGGAGAGGACACAGTTGTCATAGCAACACTTTTGTATTCTGAAATGCTATCATACTACATTTTTTTCATCTTAAGCTGCTGTAGACTGCAAATGCCATCTTTCCTCATTCAAGCTGTCAGTTAATCTCTCAAGATTCGTTCAGGATTACTTTCATTTTGTGATGGAATGCCTTAGCATTAAATTATGGGCTGCTGTACCGCTATTGTAACTCAAAAAATGGTTGCAAGTGTCAAGCACTCAGAAACTGGCTTCAGCTTCATTATAAAGTCATTTGCCTTCAAACAATGGTATTTTCTGCTGCTACTGATAAGAGTTGAGAAACACCTCTCCTCATTTGGAAATACACTTACAAATAAACCTGTACAGATCTCCTGTGCCTGTATAAGGTATGAATGGTGGATGGGAGTCTTGAGAGATTGCAAAGTCTTTCAGGAGATTGCTGTTTTAATCTTCATATACTAATCTGCTTTACTAATATTACAAACTTAGAGTCCATTGAGTTATTACATTGATGAATGAAATTGTTTTTAGCATCTGTGATAAGCCTGGATTCTGTAATAAGTTACCTTTCTGAGCTCCCTCTGCAGCAGTGGTAGTGAAGTCTCCAGACAGTAACACACCCACTGTAAGTAAATCAACATGCATTGGGAAGGCAGAAGTTAAGAGGAGGAACAGCTGGGTAAAAGAATATTTAAAAGAATAACTAAACAGTAAAGTGGATTAGGTCTGTGGTCTGCACAGGATTTCTTTCACAACTCTTCTGTCTGAGGTCCAACAACTGCACAAAATCTTGTGCTCCACGACCTTTTCTGCTGGAACTTCATGTTCTCCTGGCTCTGGCTTCTTCACCCCTTAGAGATACAGCTACTGGAGGAAGACAAATGGTGATCTTGACTCAGTATGTCTGTGTGTGTGGAAACAACGTACCTCTCTGAGGTCACTGAATACAGAAGCCAGGAGCTTGTGTTTTCTCCCCAACTTGTGCAGAATGACCTTATGATACCAGAGAGGCTGAGCTCAGATCGATATCCTGGGATCAGACTGCCAGTCATGGGAACGACAGAGAGAGCTCTGTATATAACAGAGGATATAACTGAGTCATCTAGCAGGAAGAACACACAGGGCAGATATTTGGAAATCATGCACAAATCTACCTTCTACTCACGTAAGGCAATATGGAAAGAAGTCCCCAGCTACAGGTTCAGACAGTGGCATGCACAGTGTGTTTCAGCCAGCTTAAGATTGGTTCTGAGCTCAAGCTTGCAAGACTTAAAGGTCATTGCTTTATGAACTTGTGAGTGTGCGCGTTTAAATTATTGTAACTGCAGGGAAACCACACATTGGTCCAGTTCTGGCCCATACAAATTTGTCCCTTTTCATACTACCTCATATATCCTGCAGGCCCAAGCAGTGCTTCCTCAAGAATAAGAAGCTAGGCATTTGTAAGCTTGGCTAGGAATTTTTTGGTTCATTTGTTTCTTGGATTACAGCTAATCAGTCCTTTCAATAGTTCTTCCTTTATCCAGCCAAAGTCCACTGAAGAACTGCTCACCTAGAGCTCACAGGGAATTTGCACTTACCCAAAAACCAGCAAAACAGGTCACAAAGGCTGCTGCTTGCTGCGCCATTCCAGAATGAGATTTCATTGGGAAAAAAATTTAAAACCCCGAAGTTTTATGTGGAGGTTAACCATTGCTGCCTATGGACATCCTATATTTTACAAGAAAACTCAAGTGGTAAGAAAGTCTGCATTTTTAGAGTCTCTCCCAAGCCTGAATTTTACTTGGAGGGCTTATGGATGTAATGGAAGGCACCACAGCACTGCCTTCCACTGCTGTAATGTAACCACAGGCAGGTGATTAGGTTGTTCCCTACCCCCAGGCGGTGTTGGTTCAGTTTCTCAATCAACAGATGTACTTTCTTGGGAAGAACAGGATGTTCCTTCCTCACAAAACTGAATTTACTCACAGTTCTCACAGCAGTTTATTATCACAAACACACTATATTGTATCTTTTTAGGTGATCATCACTATTTGTTTCCAAGGAATAACTGCAAGTAAACCTGTACTATTTCTGTACTGTCTAGGACCAACCTTTCTTTTTATACTATAGTACAGAACTTTTTGCTTGTTTGTCTGAACACTGAAAAGAGAAAGGAGGAAGGTCTTACAGATGTTGTGGTTAAAATGAAAGGATTAAAAGTCAGTGGTCTTCTACATAAGCTCAGTGCTATACAGCTCAGTCAGTGCATACATAAAAAATACAGAGCTCCCACAAAAGCATTTAATTTTCACATACTACTGGCTTACCAAAAGCTTAGCAGTTCTCCTGAACTGACGGCCAATTGAGATCTTTAAATTTCTCTTCCACAGAACACAGACATTATTAATCTGGAGTACGCTTGTCATATCCCTATATTTGGTACCATCCACACACATTTAAAAATATGGCTTCTTTCCATTATTAATACTGCTCTGAAAGTGTAAGTCAGAATACCTAAAATAACAAAAAACACATAGTATGCTCTTTAAGAATTACATTAAGAATTAAATGCAGGTATTAGTCTTCAAGGTTGATTAAGAAAAGTGGGCAATACCAGATAAATTACCTATGCAATATTAGGCATCAGATTTTTAATAAATACTGGACACAAAATTTCCCTTTTTGCTCTCTTCCTTAAATTCTGAGATATTCCCCAGGAAAAAAGCTTGATCGATCAGAAGTTTTTGTTCCCAAGGACTGGATCTTGGATGCCACCAACATGCCAAAGGGCCAGCAGTGTCGAAAAACAGGCATCTCAAATTCCAGTCCCTCTGTCAACAGCAGCCCTTTGCCTAAGGCTTTGGGAATACCTCTTTTTTTAGAACTTGTTAAAGAATTGTTGAAGATACATTTGGGGTTGTGAGGGGGATTGAGAAAACTGGAGTGAAATCTTCTATGTCCTCAAAACATGGTTTTCTATTTAAAGTTATTTCACCTGCTGACATGAAAAGCAATGAAAGTTATTTTTGCTTAGGTACTCTTTTGATCATATGCCATTTTTAAAACACTATTAGCATCTTATGTCAGTACTAATGCAAGTGGAATGGGTTGCAAGAACAGAGTCACATTTTACTGGCCACATATACATCAGCAAAAGTTAACTGTGCTGCTGCTATGGAAATTCAGAGCGGTGATGAAAGTCTGAAAAAAAATACGGTTGTTTTACAAGGAATTTGAACTGGAAAAAATCTCACAGTTAAGACCTCTGTAAATAACAGTCTTGAGGACCTGGCTTGCAACCTATTTATGTAAGGTCTTAATGGGTTTTTTATGGTCCTCTTGTGTCAGCTCCTTTTGACTTAAGAGAATTGGCACTGAAGCCTGCAGTTCAGTTTATGGATACAAACCAATTCTAAACAATGTTAAATGGAAGTTCATTCATATGCAGACACAACAAATCAAATCCCTTCAGAACTGTGCATTGGTTTGAAATATTCTGTTACAAAATGTTACAACCATTTTCCTGACACCAAACAGAACAGAACCTGAAAACATTTCTACTTGAAAGGAGAGAAAGAATCAAAGATACCTCTGACTGTACGCCTAAGAGATCACACAGGTTTCTTTCAAGTATCAGATGGGCTTTAACTGAGGAATTCCAAATTATTAGACTTGTAGCAAAAACTTAGCATCTCACCTTTTTCTGAAACAACCAAACAGGAGATCTTTCCCACATTATTTTATAATCCATATGGAGAAAATATAAAGGCATTAAGAAATATAAAATTCTGTCTGGTATCTTGTTATAATTAATACATTTCACTTTCAGCAAAACTAGGAAAATGTAAGCATCTTTACATTTTGAAAGATGATAAATGGAAAACAGAATTATTTACAGTTGTAAATGAACCTTTAATTCATTCCCTGACTTTCATCATATAGAAGGACCACAAGAATATTTCTTGGCTATGGTGAGATACGTAAACATGCATTTTCCTTTTTCTTTTTAAAAAAGGAAAAAAGTAAGAAAATGAAAAAAATCATGTAAGACAGGGTTACTTACCTCAACTCATCTGACTTTCTGCTGAATTCTGCCTGGAAATATAAATCAAAGGTAGTGAGAGCAAGGTAGAAAATCCTGAAAATAGTCCACATATAGGTTCTTTTGAGCTTATTGATTTAGCTGAGGAATACTTCCATTAACACATCCTATGCCTCTAAGAGAATATGATATTAACAATACAACTGTGATTTACAGAGAAGCATCGGAAGGATTTCTTGTCTTCCAGTAAAACAGAGGAAACTGAACATGACACTGAAAAATGGCACATCTGATTAGCATCCAGAGAGAGAATTTGTAGTTAACTGAAAAATAATGAAAGCCTTTGTTAACAAAGCAAGGAAAAGTTATATTTTATATAATATTTACAATAGATTGATCAGAGACATGTGCATATAGATACCACAGGATATAAATCTATTTTGGAGACACATACATGCTCTCTTGGGCGAACTCATTAGTAAAGAGTGCTTGGACTTATTTAAATATACAATGCAAAATCAGGTTAGAGGAGAAAACAGAAGGTGATTAGTCTGCATTCACATATGATGTTATATATTTTTATTGTTATTTATTTTTAATTACAAGGTTTAAGCTTTTCTAAACTGACATCTGAGATTAGTTCACATTTTCAACTTTTCTGCCAACCATTAATGTCCAGAATTTTTAAATGACAGGTGATAGTCTGGCTATTGCAAAATAAAGGCTCCACTTTAAGAAGACTTTCTCACTGTGTTGTGAAAGACTTGTTAAGAAGGTATGACTGGCAACCTTACAGTTATTTTCATTATTGTGACTTGACAGTTCAAGTAGGTAGCAGAGGTTGGATGCAGGAGAGGTTTCTGGAAACTTGCAGTAAGAGGAAGATCAGGTGAGGTTAATTTTTTTTCAAGAAATCCCTGGACACTCTCATCACTGAAGTTTTTACCATTTTCAACAAAAAATGTATTTTCCATAGTACTTCCTAAATACATATTATGTAAACCAATGTGTTCAGGAAATATATTCAATAGCCTTCTGACAGTAGAAAACAGACTTTTCTCCAGACATATCAATGTTCAAAATAGACTTATCAGTGTCCAGTAACTGTCATCTAAGCTATTCAAAATGCAAAAAGCTCTTAACCAGCAGCTAAGGGCAGAGCACCTTAAAAAGGAAAAAAGATTATAACTCAGCTTGCACACCATGCACTCTGCTATATGTCAAGCAAATAACTTGAGAACTTGCTTCTAGTTCATAATAATGTTGCACCCCATTGTTTCAGATGGGAGTCTCCATTTAAATAATAAAATTAATTTCTAGGTTACTCTTAAATTTGCTCTCCGGGTAGCTTGCTTATTTGTTGTATGTACCAACAGAATTTTTTTTTTTTAATCTAGGAAGGTTTGAAATTTATCAGCCTGCAAGACCCCAGCCTCCCAACACCAGAAGGATGTGGTTGCATACCTATCCATGCAGACACCATGTGTTGTTTATACCTGTATACACCAGGCAACCCCTGTTACACCACTGAACAAGTTGCTATTATCCAGGTTGACAGAAATCTTACAGGAAGGGTCAGATTTTAGTGACAGGATGACTACTGAATATGATATAAATGTCTCAGCAGAAAGATTCCTTCTTAAATACCTCTTTCCAGATTCCTCCCTTCCTGGGGGGTAGCCAATAAGAATTAACTTTTTTTTTTTTTAGATTTTGCATCATGCTTTTGTTCAATGCCTTTTTTCCTACTAAAAGCACAGTGCTGTTAGCTTTCTGTTACTTACTATATTTCTATTTAAAAAACATAGCTCAACTGTATGCATTTGAGTTGATAGGCAGCAACTCTATAACAGGGAACTGATTCCTCCAAAATCAATGAGTAGGATATACTGGCAGCAGATTTCTGTAATCAAGAGCTATATGCCTAGCTATACAGCCCAAAATTTAGTTAAGAATTGCTATTTTATACTGAGTATCTAATACAGTTACCAAAAAAGTAAACAAGCAAACCCACATGCTATGTTTGCAGAAGGAAAAAACAGCAATTCCACCAAAGAGGAAAAAAATCTTCAAACATTCCATTACAATTAATATGTATAAACTCATTGGAAATTTTTTTAGAGAATAGTTTATATAACAATTGGACAGTCCAGTGAAAGCACAAGTCTGTGATTTTTTTAATTGAAAGATTATTTCTTCACTTTTTCAAGCTTTATTTTGTACTGGGTTGTATTACACCAGATATTAGATTGCTCTGAACATTGAACAGAAAAGCAAATATAAAAATATGCAAGGAAATATGCAAGAGGAGTACTCCAGAAGGGGAACATAGAAAAACTGCTGGGCACACCCCACACACACACTCCTTCCCCCTACCCCCCCCAAAAAGCAAGAGACAAAAAAAAAACACCTGTTTTAAAAAACAGAGACTCAGAACTACACATGCTCTATGTCAGTACAATATAAAAAAGGAAACCATAAGCATGACATATATAGTACAGCCTAAGAACTGCACACCAAATAATCATTTTTTCCCATATGGCACCTTTGCAGTCACCAGCTGAAATCCTAGTTGATAACTCTGAAGGCCTATTACATAACAGGAACTGATTTGTTGATGAAAGCCAAGAAAAGATTAAGCAGAGATTTTCAGGGTCAACCCATTTCACATCCATTCAGATTTGTTGTAATTTCAAATGCTTTCATTGCAGAACTACAGCAGATAGCTACAGCTAAGCTTTAAATATGGCAAGGGATTATACAAGCCAGTATTCTGTTGCTGTTGCTATACCCAGGTCCTTGCCTGATGTACTCTCATACTTTCACTGAAATTGCAGGCTCATGAATTGTTATTTTTGTAACCAGTAGGTGAGTCTAATCAATTTTAAAGGAGAATTTTTCTCAGTTAGAACTAATCCATGAACATTGAACTTCCTAGCTAGCAATTTATATGAAATATCCTTTGCTGTAAGGGAAATTATCATACTTCTACAGAAAATTTTTCAGTAGATTAAATATAAATATCTTCCTGACTCTGGTACTAAAATATATGAAACAACGTTTGAATACCTCAAAGGCAAAAATTCACGTATATCTAAACAAACCATGGAACCGTAGCCATTGAGGCAATCTTGTGCAAAGATGGTATCTGCTTTTGCATGTGAAGCTGGGCAAAAATGCCTCTTAGTGAGTCATATAGCCTAAAACCCCCTTCAATTTCAAAGCAACTAAAAGTAACTGAGTCGTTTCAGTGGTAAAAAAACTACAGAAGGTCTTGGTAAATGTTGAAGCTATTCATATAATTTTGGTTCTTGTGAGCTGATTCACTTAAAGAGGACAAAGCTCTGGTGGTAAGACGGCCTAAAATATGTGCGTATAAAGTACATGTAAAATAGAAGTATAAATATATATATGTAATATGTATTTTTATATATATAATACAAAACAGATTTTTGAGGTTAGAGTTCTGACCGTATATACATATGACCTATATGCATATATCATAGGTATACATGAATGAAACATCACAAAATTGTTAAATATTATAAACACCTTATGCATATATATTCAAAACTCTAACTTTGAAAACCTGCTATTTAACTCTTTGAAATATATTTCTTGGCTTCTTATCCCCATTCTGTGTTTACTTACAAGGCAGTGATAAAATATCTGTTCTATGAACTTGCAACTTCACACTACCTCTGGTGGTCTTACATCTAAACACAAGTCCAGTTCTAGGGCTTTTTCCAAGACTTACGACTCTTTGGAAGATGATTATTACATAGCTATGAGTTATTTTCACCTGGCCCATCTTCTGATGATGCAGTATGTATCAGAAATCACAGCAATGCATAGACCACCAGTGCAAAACGAGCTGCCTCTCCACTCTTTCTCAATCCTGATGGCTTTTTGTTGAGGGTACTTTATGGGTATGTATTGTCCCTAAGGAGATGAATAAGTGAAGAAGAATGGAACAAGGAAGAGACATAGAATTTAACAACTTCTCTCAACAGAAGTTGTCTTTATATAACTAGGGTTTATGATTCATGAGACTGTAAAAGCGCTAAAATTAGCAGCTGCAGCCAGGGGTAGCAGATACAAACCTAAAGGGATGGTCTAGTCTGACTATCATATGCTGATTTTGTTCTAGGTTCTTTTATTCAAGAAGCAAAATGAGGTCATAATAGAAAAGAAAGAGACAAGCACAAGTCTGAGTCAATGCAGTATAGCGCCACACAAAACCAGCAAATTCTCTTCCAGATCCAAGCTAGCTGAAATATACAGCTGAAGTATCTTTCCTTACACTACAATTGATCTACAACTTGGATACTCAGGGATAGCTGAGATTTGATCAATTTTATTCTTGGAAAGTGGACATGCTTTAAAAGCACAAGTGATCTCTTGAATGTAGATGCTTTGACGGATGCTTTAAAAAAAAAATCATTTTTTCTGAGATGATTTCCCATACCTTTACTTTAATTCTTTGGAGATTGCTTCTAGCTGTAGAAAAGTAAAATGTAATACAAAGAATTTATTTCTTGTCTTTCATGAGGGGGTTGCTTTATCTAGGATATTACAGCCAAGAAAACACTTTCTAATTTAATGTAAATTTTATCTCAATAGCAAAGGAATGAAGCATTCTTCTCAAAAGCCAAAATAATTTATTTTTAATTGCTTTTTTTTTAAAAATGAAAACTTTTTGCTCAGAGTTGACCCACTTGAGAGAAGCTGCTATCTCAATCTATGGAGATAAGAAGAGTGTCAAAATGAGGATGTTTAAGTCAGATGTGAGGTATGACTAAAACAGGAGGTGGTGTCTTGGAAGTCACGTACAAAATCCTCAGTAGCTGTTCTGACTGCGTAAGGATTTGCGTAGACCTACAAAAGCTCTGTTGGGATAGTCTCTCCCTAGAGCTTTTGTCCTCTGTTGTTACATTCCAGTTCAGCTCTCTATAACTTGTGATTACCTCTCCCCCAAAGAAGAAAGATTTAAAAATTATTATTTATGAAGTATGATTTAATTCACAGATTATTTTTTTTTTCATACCATAAGCACCTTTTCTACAAAGCCCCCTATGCAAAAGAATTTTGGAGGGCCACAGTAGAGCTAGCGATGTTTTGTACGGTGGGCAAGAGAAACTCCTGCATGAAAAGGACTGAAAAACATCAACAGGTATGAAACCACTAACAGCTATTATATAATGAAGAAATGAAAATGAAACTAAATAGGAAGGGTGCAACCTGTAGTCCAACTTGGTGTCTACACCACCATTGTGCATTCATATGACTTTTTAAAAATTCCTTTTTTGTCTCTATTTTTTTCTCACAGTGTTATTTATTGGACTCTTGGCTCTTGTTCATATTTAATTTGGGACCAGGAATTTTCTTACATTTATACATCAACCTGGATACAAAAACTATCCTTATGGAAAATATTCCAGAGCCCTGATGAGAGACAGAGCTATCAATGATACCATTTGGGAAGTGTCTACATGGAACATTTTCTGCATAATTCTACATAAAATAGGATTAATCTTCTGGATTATGTGGTCATTGACTTCAAGGGAATTAAACCATCAAAAAAATTAAGTTATAAAAAAAAAGCTAAGTAGTCTATGCCAAGTCATTAAAGGAACTTTAACTACTCCTTTACTGACCTGATCACACAGGCTGTGCACGTGTATATGTGTACGTGTACATGTGCACCTCTGTAGAAATGTGTTTTCATGTGTTTTTGTCAGCTCAAAGATTATTGGAAAGAATATTATTCTCATACATTAGCCCGCTGCTAAGAAATTAGGACACCAAAAGTCAGGCACAAGAACAGAGACCTGCAGTTTCTGCAGGAACATCAGTTCTGCACTTCCTATGTTATATAGTGTCATAATATATACTTGATTACAAATGCACATAAATATGTATATTCACTATAAAAATCAGCCAGATTTTCATTTTTTGTTTGGCTCTAAAATGACTGATGATTTCTTGATTTTATATAAAGATGAGCAGTTTGTATTGCCATTCATAGCAAAGCTACATAAATAACATGTAGTTTTCAAATTTTTTTCCTACAAGGTATGCATCCTTCAATGTAAGAGGTCTTTTACCTCACTTTAACTTTTAGAAACTAAGTACTACAACTATTTGAATTGATTTTTGTGACGCAGGAAGGAAATAACAACAAATCTTTTTTCTCCAGTGCAGTTCACAGATACCTACTAACTTACTGCTATGGCGGTAATTTCTGTGTGGTGACCCATCAGTGTTGCCATATGGCTGGTTTGTGTGAAGTGATGATCACCTGCAAGGTCACTGTAGTGGAGGACAGTAATGTGGCCTGAGGCAAAAACAGCTGATTGAGGCGTTTTACACCAGGGAACGCCTCTACGAAATCTGTCTTCTCCACGTGTTATTAACCAACTCGGCCATTGTCATCCTCCAAGGCTTCATATATTTTTATGTTTTATGTACACACACCACCCACACACGAGTGCATACTGCCAGCAAGGCAGAATGAAACATAGTGCTGAGAGGGGTGATGATCCAGACAAAAGTTCAACAACTTGACTAGGGATCACAGAGCTGGCTGTGATTTATTATTACAGCACTGCTTCGAAGAGATAAAGAATACATCACTGTATCTAGTACAGCTAGCTGTGTCTAGCTGTATGTAGTACAGTCGCCTGATTCCTGTGTTTCTTTTGACATGAAGCGGAAAGTCTTCAGGTAGATAGAAAAGCATGGTTAGTTAGCTTGGATCAAACAACATCTAGAGGCTGAAGAAGAAAAAGGGAAAGTTGTACTGAATAAGCTTCAAAAGCTTTCTTCTGACTTATTTCTTAGCACTTCATACCTAACAATACAAATATTTCTAAAATGTATAAGCTGTTCATATAGCTCATATACTGTCTAATATTAAGGAATCATAAAGAAAAACTGAAGACTTGCAGGTGTTCATTAAGTGAGGTAAGATATGCACTGAACTAGAAGGACTTTTATAACAACATTATGCATGCACACATATGTGCACACCCACACTCACACAGAGTGTTTTTCTGCTACTGCTTATTACTTTTCAAGTTATACTATTCAGCTCCCACAACATGTATGTTAAACCAGTTCACGTTAATTATGCCCACATTCTCAGACGTAATTAAATCATTACCCTTTGTATCCTCCTAGAATTTGAGTTCTTTCAGCATTCCCTGTTCCTCCAATGAAGGGACATAGGTCTGATGAAACCTGATGATCTGTTTGCTTAAATTTAAAAATTAGAATAACAAATACCTTGCCTAGATAACACATAGCAGACAATGTGCTGTTGATAATCTATAGGAAGTTGGAGAAATTAAAGAGCCATGCAAAGTATGTGTAGTAAACTCAACCCATTTGAAGAAATTGCAATTGGTTCATGGAAGTTAGGTGAAACAAAAAGAGTCTGACACAAACCATGCACAGCCAAGGGTGTATTAAGCTCAAACTGATTTGATATGGAGGTTAGACATTGCCAATAAACATTTGGCTCCAGCACATCCCCTGTGAATATTTTTCTAACTCTGCTAATACTTTCCCAAAGAGGAGTCAAATCTCTTCTGTAGGCACCACATTATAGCTGTACAAACTTCTGCATTATTTCCCTAAGTGTTTCCATAGAGAAGTCAGACACACATAGATACCAGGAGAGGTACATTAGAAAGGGTATGCAGTCTACAGCAACACACATCAACTACTGAGAGTTAATAATAAAGACTCAATAAAGACTTTTCAGCAAGAAAATGAAGGCTGTAATGATATCTTCTCAAGGAGAATTTTTACAAACAAAAGTTGACATTTTCCAGTGCTATCAGTAGATAAACCACATCAAAATCAAGAGAACAATAATATATCGTGTAGTTTACATGAGTGAACAATAAATAGGCATTCTGAAATGACATAATGAAACAAATCAAGAACTGCTGCAGGCTAAATTTGTATACAGTCTTTTGCATTTGTAGGAAATGTAATTGTCTTTTACTATGGACAGTTCTAGGAGAACAAAAACAAACCTCTTGACAGCACTCATTTTTCAACTTCAAGTGAAACTAGAACTAGAGTACCTAATTGCTCTTTCTGCACCCTTGGCATAGCTGGCAATGCCTTAGTTATTTAAATTTGGACAGATGCAAAGAGGATGCAAGAACTTCAGGGGCACCTCAGTTGACAGAGCACCCACTGCTTGCATCCAGTTCTTTTTGGTTAGCTTATAACAGAAAATGGTACGTGCTGCACTCAGCTGAAGCCTTCTCAACCAACATGCAGCAGGGCCTGCAGGCACTTGGACAGAGGAATGTAGATCCAGGTCCCTTACACCTGAGCTTATACTGCAGCCAACTTTACAAGAGAACCCTATGCTCCCATTTGACGTGGTCAGTCACCTTTGTTCTGACCATCTGGCTCCAGAAATGATTCTGTGACCCCTCTCTGCCAGACTCATGGCTTTCTCTAAACACCAAGGGCCAAAATTTGAAATTTTTCCACTGTGTTTTGTGGAACAATATACATAATACCCAGGCAGTGTACATATCCTGCCTGGCCCAAGATGGCGTGGAAGTGAAGGGAGAGGACAGGCACAGAGACAGAAAAAATAACGAGGGAGTTCTATTAAAGGTGGACCAGTAATTAATACTGGAAGTGACCAAAGAAGTGACAGCTGGAAAAATTACATGGATTTATGGCAACTGCCCTGCAAAGCATCATCTGAATGGTTCAGGAGGTACACTGGGTTTCCACTGACATAACCACGCTGACACATCAAAAGCTGACATGTCAGAGTAAAGATGACAGCTCCCCTTTAAAACGAGTTCACTTCATACACAATATATAAAATAAAATTAAGCCATTCTTAAAGCAAATTAAACATATTTCTTATTTTAGAAGAAATGTCAGGCAGTTACATAGGTAACAAGTACAATCTAACAAACACTGATTCAGAAGCATGAAAGGTGTTAAATTATCATATGTAACACTCAGATGTATTATGTCTATTTAGAGGGAAGAAGAAAGTCCTTTACTAGATATTTAAATATTTCAGTGTTGGTGGTGGGTTTTCTTCCTACTGCTAACACAGCATAAAATACCACACTGTAGCACAACAAACACACATTATATCACAAGTGTAAGGTATAAATTAATAAATACAGAAATATTTTAAGTGCTATGGATGGGGTGACAACAGATGCACACTAACAGCTAACCTATTTATATCACAGACCACAACAGAGACTGACAAGGTGTTTTTTCCTGTGATACTTCTATAAAAATTCCAGTCTGGTATATTGAAAGAAACCAAATCCAATCCCAAAAAACCCAGAACCACAAGGAAAGAGCCTGAACCAGCAGAGCTCTTCTCTGCAAGATTTCTTCACTGCAAGCAAAACTTTTGTCAAGTTCAGAAGGAAATGAACTCTAAATCTGAGGAAGCAAAGGGATAAATCTATCTGTTCTTCATCTCAGACAATCTTCCATGCTTATCTACCTTTACAATATGGAGCAAGAAATATAAAAAAGCAAAACTTAAAATATGTTTCAGCTCTGTTGGGTAACTAACTCACCTATCTGCTCGATGTCTAGCAAAGGTGGGGGTTTCCCTCTAGTGCCTGTTCAGTATAGCGGGAGTATGCTCCTTTGGGGCACATAAAAATCCTTTTATTCTATTCTACATACTTAGGCCTATCTTTCTAAATATAAACTTGATTTATTGAAATTAAAACTAGCAGCTACAAGTATTCTGCATTTCATTATATCCAGCAGCTTTGAAGAGGCTCAGATCATTATCTATCCAATTGTTCTGAAGTCTCAGATATGCAAGAAGACCAAGTCTGAATGAAGGCATCCTCAGTTTTGCTTGTTTGTTATTTCTGAATGACAATCACACTTTGGTTCCCATCTCCTTCTTTCACAAAAAAGCCTGATTAGGTGTTTAAAAATTTCTCATTCAAATGGAAATTTTGAGAACTGAAGAAAAAAAAAAAAATCAGCACTAAAACCTTTGACAAAGGACCATTTTCACAGTATGAAATGCTGGAAAACAGTCCCAAAGCAACATTACCATTCATGGTGACTTCACTGATTACCCAGTGGAATTAATCAAAGTGAAAGGATTTTATCCTGCACCTTTCCTACTAGTAACATCTGGTTGCAGTTTATCGTGCTGCCACCACTACAGCCAGTCCTATGACTTACTAAATGTCTCCTTCATAACTTGCAGCTGGGAGAAAACAAACTTTAATTCAGTGGAAGTATGCACAGTAAAAGTAGGTTTATTTCCTTGGCCAGATCTGTATTACTGCTCCAGGAGCTCTACCTCCACCCTACTCACTCACAGGAGAAGCTCCATTATGGAATCAGATTCCTTTGTGAGCAATTTTAGGCAAGAAAAATTCATCATGCTCCCAGCAAACTCTTAGTGCACAGCTAAATCATGGTTTTTACCATGTCTTAAAAAATAGTAAATCCTTTTCTACTCTACCATTTTTTGCAAACTATTAAGCTGTCCTCCTCTGTGACAGAAAAATGACTTAAAAAATAAGATATTATAAGCAACTTCTTTAGACAAACAATGTTGTAATCTCACGGTTCCAAGGGCTAGCACAGTATGCTCTAAGAGGGTGGTATGCAAAGATGTAGTCTTCTGTTGTAAACAATGTTGGCAAATTAATTATTATAAACCCATGATCAACCACATGGTCTTCTCCTGACAAAGAATGCACGTTTAATACTTGGTATTCAAGGAAGGGTCAAAAATATAAAAGTGTGTAGAACTAAGGAATACAGACAATCACTGTGATGCATAAGTTACTGAATTATGCCATCTGCTTTATGGAATCTTTTCCTGTATTGATGTTCCCAGTTGATACTATTTAATTGCATTGTCTAAGTCTTCAGTTAATGCTTGTCCAATAAAACATACTATGCTTCAATTGCAACAGAGTAATTATTTCCCAGGATTTACTTTCTTTTCACTTGATTTTCTAATCTTAATTAAGCATGCAGTGGTCCAGCTCAGTACTCTGTTCATGGCAAACCCTTCCAAAAGAATATTATTCTCTTGGACATAAACAGCTAGTTGACTGAACTTGTGCTTCTGAGCATCTTCACAAAATGCTATGTGGGCTGATTCATCACTGAACTACTAATGTTTTAAGACAAATATTGGTGGTTCACTGTCCAAACAATTTTATGTCTCCCAGCAATAAAATGGCTTCGAAATACCATATAACATACCTGTCAGAGCTTACTATTGTTTCAAACAATTTCCATTTAAGAGCCTTAAGTATAAGACAAAACCACAAGCAAGAAAAGAATCAGAATCAAACAGGTATAGTAAGCTCCCTCTACAAAGGACTAGGAAAGGACATACTAGTATTTTATAAACTATAGACTCTGAAGAATCTCACTGCATAACGCTGTGTAAGGCTTTATTCTTCCAAGACCAATACCAGCTTGTCTTGTTTTTTCAGTGCTGCTGGTAATTCCTTAACTGTAGTTAAGTACTGGCCTAAACAAAATAACAGCTACAGGACTTTTCTCTTCAGTAAGACAAAAGAGCTAATTGGTTTTAATTTTGCTATTTATGCATCAGGTAAAAACTGACCTAAGGTAAATGAAAAAAAAAAAAAAATGTTCTTCAGAGATTGCACCACTACCAGAGAAAGACAATAGTAGAAAGCTGATGCTCCTTACATTTCTATCAGCCCCTTGCTTCCCTCCTAAGAGATTCAAGTGAGCCCACATTTGATGAAATGAAGATTTGTTCCTGTAATTAAAGCACTGGACTGGAAGAGCTGCCTCAACCACAGAATCAGTTTATAGCCTTAGGCAAGACTGTACATTTCAGTCCCACTTGTAAAATATATATAAGGATAGCATTTATTTTCTCCAGCCTTTTTAGCCAGCAACTGTTAATGTACATTTGTTTGTTGCTTAAGACATAAAGGGTGTTTCTAAAGTGACATTACTCTGCAAGTTCATAAAATTTAATGGTAGCTTCCCTGAAAGGCCGAAACTCCATTCTCACAACAAAGGCAAAGGCAAGGGTTCTTTTTCTATGCAGTCATTACAGTTAATTACAGTATGTGCCTGCATTGCTAAAGAACTATTTCCACTGAATGGCAATTCTTCCAAGAGGAAAAACACATCTCAGTGGTGATGTTGCCACCTGTTTAACTATTAAACCAGAAGTGCCAGGTTTTTTCCCACAAGCCTACAGATGCACAGAGACCGTTCTCTGGGGCAAAGCACCAGGGTGTGATCTGGCAGATATAGTCTGACTGGAGGACAAACAGGACATACCCAAACTGTAAGACTTGGTCAAGTGCCTTTCCATTTCAATAAAGGTACAGGCTGAACTGATATGTATTGTTTCAACACTCTAGAATCCATTTCTCTGATATTTTCATTTCACAAAATAATACATTTTAGCTTGCTGGTAAGCTCTGGATGAAAAGGTCAGAATATTAAAAGAGTTTCATGACCTGGAAATAACAGGTTTTGACATGTGCTCTTCTTAACAAAGCCCCAAATCTTTTCTTCCACCGCAATGCATGTATTTCCATTCCACCCCATTTCCCAGAACCGGAGGTAAACAAAAACACATTAGAATATTACTTTCAGAGAGAAGGATGTTTTCAGTAGCATTGAACATCAAGCTTTCATGCAGTTTGACTTTCTCAACCACACATTGTTTTTCTAGCACTTTGGGGTTTTTTTTAGTCTTGTTGATCATGGAAAGGTGTCTTCTCCCTTCCTCTTTTATCAGAAATCAAAATTCTTCAGGCTCTGAGGACTGAGATTCTCAGTTCTCTAACTACAGCTGAGCTGAATACAGTTCAGTGGTTTCACAGTTTTTTAAGCACTTCTGATTTTATTCTCATAATTGAGCAATATGGACACCTATGAAAAGAATAATAATGGAAAAAATACAATAGAAGAACATTCACACCTTAGCAAGATGCAATTCAACTGAAATATAGGCAAAACTTGAGAAAATTCTGCATCATTCTATGCTCATCAATGTAGTGATGTCTAACATTTGGGTTTCATTTAATCAGCTTCACTTCCCATTCTTGTTACACCCATTATATAATTACTCCAAGGAAAATCACAATGTTTTCTTGAATTAATTTATGAGCCTTAACACTAAAGTTTCCTTCTTGTTTTGATCAGTCCATGAGGTTTCAGAATGCAGTTTTGCATACTTTAACAAGCAAAAATCACATTAGAAAAAAACCACTTTGTAACTCCTGGATAACAATAAAAAGAATTAGATGTCTGTATGAAAGCATAAGGACAAGGTTCATTTACTCTGTAGTGAATATGAGGTTTCCATCATATATCTTGTACCTACCACACAGTCTGCCAAATCTTTCAAGAACTTAAAAATATGACTTCCTTGAAGCAACGAAGTGATGCACATGCTTAATTGTTGATAATGTTATATTTTTTTTACTCAGATTTTGATTAATTTGATTTATAATAGGCTGAAAATATTAACTACAAAGGTAGAATTTCTACTTTGCCTGGAAAATAAAACCTAAAGCAACACTAAATATTTAGTTTGTAAGCTTGACTGAACATACATAATTTCTTGTTCTAGCCAGAGATCATTATCAAATCAATTCCTTCAATATCAGTTGCCAAAAGACATTACAGAACCCATTTGCCTGCCTGTATGTAGTAGAGATGAAGGGAAGATTTAGTTATTCATCTACCATTTCTATTCTCAATTTCACAATTCTGTCTGGTCAGAAGGAGCCATAGCAGCTCAGACCAAAAGTCGACCCCTGCGAGCACAGTCTCCAGCACTGCGCAAGGGTAGGTGGTGAACAACAGCATGACAGCCAAATGCTGACACTGCCTCTGTATATACTCGTATCTGCCAGTGATCTACAGCCCAGGGATGTTGTGAACTATGGCATGTCTTTGTGTTCAATAGCTTCAGACACATTTTTCTTCTGTGTGTAGGAGCTTCTTAAGTATGTGGATAATTTCATTATCTGTTAAAGTCATGCACATCAATAGACTAAAATATCAGAGGACAGATTATGTCCCCACTATATGGCAGGTAAGTGTGGAAAAAAGCAATCCTACTTTTCGGGTTTGAAACTAAGTGTCATTACCATAGTTTTGAAGAGATCAACGTCTTGGATATGACCACTGTGACAAGGTGTAAGGATATTCTAGTATTTAAGGACTCTCTTTAAAAATGCTGTAAGTACTGAACCTGAAAACTGACAAGATGTTCAACCTTTGGAAAACAGAAGTAATACAAATTTTCAACAAATAGATCACATGTATAGTGGATTACTGCAGAAAATCCTATGTAAGTATCACTGCATGGGTGAAAAGGAAAGTAGAGGAAAAAAGAGAAATTAAAATTTAAAAAAAAGCCTAAAGCCAAGTTATGATACATTTGTCAGATGCTGAATTGACAAACAAGACTAGGGAATGCTACTTCAATCTTGCAGAGCTGTCATTCGTTTTGTGGACTATTGTAAATCCCCATCAGTCTGTCCAAAACACCTTGATCCTTGTACTACAACAAAGGCTGGTTATGAAACATTTTAAAAAATATCCATTACAGACAATTTGGTTGCACAAGTTTGTGTTTTTATAGTAGTAATTCAGTCGTGACACAGTACTTTTAGAACTACATTAATCTGGGTTTTTAGCTGTGAGATTCTTCTACTTTAAAGAGGCAGTAACTTACTCTGCTTCTGCAACTAATATGCTCCTTTTTTGCATTTTCAATTACTGTGAGGCATAATCATCACAACTAGAAGCTAGTATTAGGTTAAAAGCCAGCAAAATGAGGATGGGGAAATGTCTGTAAACCCTCTACCGTGGAGAAGTTAAAAGAGTTCTCTGCTTCCACCTGTTGGTAAGGAATAAAAACCTCAGCCATGAAGCTACCTTGCATGCATGCTCATCTACAGAAGTGCTTAGGAAGCAAAAAACCTCCTAATTTACCATGACACAGTTAAGGTCTTCCGCATTCCCAGTCCCTTCCTGGGGAAGCTCCCACGAAGTGGAAGGGTTGCTCTCAGCAAAAGAGCTGGGTTTGTCCTCGTGATGGCCCTCATTTCCATTAGTTTGTGGAGCCTTGTGACAAGAGCGCGCACCGCTTCTATCATAGGTATGAAGCTATGAGAAAAGGTGACTATACACTGTGTACCTACATAAAGGTCTCTTCCACATCAGGAGGGACAGACTTTGCCAAAATCTGTATCATGGAAGAAACTAACAGAAGCCACAGTCATTGCTCACGATGATGAGTCTTGTAAGTCCTTTTGATTTTGAAATTATTTCCCAAATGAGTGAAGATAACATTAAGATGCATTCTTTTAATTTATTTTTAATAACAAATATTGCCTTTTACTCAAGGTAAAAGTACTCCTTACTCTGCCCTCTTATACAACATCGCCATCGTCAAATGCAAAACACCTACACTTATTTCCCTCCTTAATCAGGAGCAACACACGCCCAGTCCCCTCCATTCCCAAAAAATTAGTGGGAATTTGGTTGTTCCAGGCCAGTTTGAGCACCACTTTGTAGAATGCAGCTGCCATGTCATCCTTGAGAGGATGTCAAGGGTTTCCTTTGGCTGTGTCCATCTTCCAAACCTCTGATTTGCTGCCACAAATATTTTTGCTCTGCAGAGCATGTCTAGTTTTTCTGAGTATCGTCATCCTCTACAAGATCAAATATGCTCAAGTTTACTACAGGAAGGAGAAAACAGTCAACAGGAGGTGTGGCGGTGTGCTTCCCCCTCCTCTCTGACTCCCCCTCCTTTGACCTCTTTCAAGTGATAACTACCTGTGGCTGTGGTGATAGATGCATCTGGTCTGTGTCTGGTCCTGAAGGATCCACCCACTGGATGTGGGGGGAGACAGATAACAACACAATAGCCAAGGGCTGTTGTGGAATGTGCCCACCTAAGCACAGCGGTCAGGATGCAAATATGACTATGAGCCAATCATCTTACCCCCATAAATAGTGAGCAGCCCAAGAGCCCTTTGAGCTCTCCTGCACAGCAGCGGGCTCCACGCCAGGATCTCCCCTTGAGCAGGGACGCCTCTCAAGGTTACTCCTCGAGGTTGAGAGATTCCTTACCACGACAGACTCTCGGTAAGTGACTAACAGCATGCTACCTTGGAATTCTTAGCTAAGTGACATAAAGGATTAATTGAGCATAAATAATCCTTTAGGCATAAACCGTTGACCAAGTCTGGGACTAGGTTTGGATCCAACCGCACCTAGACTCCTCTCTGAGGGAGTTTAGAAAGCAAGGGGATCTTTTCTGAACCTCATGACTCAACGGGAGGGTCTTCCTGACAGTTTTGTCTGACCCTGTCCTCTGTGACCTTTGTTAACTCACTGCTTTACACCAATAAACCACATTATTTTTGCCTCCCTCTCACTCCATCCATGACAGGAGGTGAAGTAAAGCACGTTGCACTGTTGATCCAACAATTTCTATTTTCTTATACGTTGAAGTCAATGCATGTGTCTCCTGTTAACAGTGTTTCAAGTCACTGTCCTTCAACTATCTATTTTAAGATTTTCAAAACACAAACGTGGTGAATTAGCAAACTCAGTTAAAGGCAAAAAAATCCTCTCAACTTTCTGAGCTTTAGAAGGGATATACGCACTCAGTTAAACTGGTAGTCCTTCTTAGCCTATGTTCGTTCTATGTTTTTGTCCTGGTTTCATCTGGGACAGAGTTGATTTTCGTCCTAGTAGCTGGTATAGCGCTGTGTTTTGGATTTAGTACTGGAAGAATGTTGATAACACGCTGATGTTTTGGTTGTTCCTGGGTAGTGCTTAGACTGGCCAAGGACTTCTCAGCTCTCAGCTCTGCCAGGTGCACAAGAAGCTGGGAGGTGACACAGCCAGGACAAATTGTTGATAGTTCTTTGGTTATCTGCAATTGACAGTGGTGCTTCCAGTTACAACCGTCAGGCTTGCTGTTTTCTTGAGCAGCTCTGTCTTTACCAAACGCCTTTCTGAATCTTGCTTTTCTTTTAAAAAATGTTTAGGTTGCTCTTCCCTTTCAATTTATTCTCCATTTTATTCTCAATTCTTCAAGTTTTCCCAGGTTATTAAAAATGTTGCTCCTGCACTTTGACCTTACATATTTCCACAGCCATGTCTTCTTTGGCGTCCTTTCAAGTGCTACTCATCTGTTCATCTGGCAATTTTTTTTGTCTCTGAACACTTTCATTTTCCTTTCCATTATTCATATTTCTGTGCAAGAAAACATTGTTTAAAATTAAATACTTCATGAACTACAAAGCTGGCGAACCCCTATCCATAGTTTTTAATCCTTATGAAGTTTTGACTTTTATGACAATAGTAAAAAGTTTTAGTCTTCCTCTCATGAAGTCAGAGACAAAATTAACAATCATATTTTCCAGAGACTCACAAGCTACACAGTTCATACAGAAATTCTAAGCATTTTTTTCCTATTCTTCCATAGTTCATTGTTAATTTCCACCTAAAATTTCAGCATGTAGCATTTCTAATGAGTTCACATTCCATTACACAAGAATTATATCAACTGAAGAACTAGTAATAAATGTAGGAGAAGTAAGAAACAAGTTATATCCTACTATAGTAGGATACTATTCAAAACCGGATAAGGGAGAGGACTACAATGAAAACTTCATTTAGGTAAATTCAAGGCTCACTATTCTTGTGTAAGTACTGGGGTTTTTTATTATTAAGCACACCTGCATACTTTGCCTTCACTACCTAGAACATGAACTATGTTTTGGTGACCTACTCTTTGCCCACTCCATTTTGGCCCTACTGCTAAGATTTGGTACTTTTTCTAGTAGACATCTGACCTCTGCCATAAAACCATTCAGTCATTTCTGAAAAGATCAGGAAAGGATTGTTACATGGTAAGAACTCAGACTCAGCTTGAGCTGAGCTCACAGCCAAAAGAAAAGTGTCTACAGCCTTTTATCAGTCTTAGGCATGTTGAAATCCTACAAATTATTATATTTTTCTGTCACATGAGGTTTAATGATGTCTTGTTTTGTCAACCAAATCACAGCTGAAGTGAAAAATCCTTTTAAATTGTTATGTTGCACAGGTATTGTGTATTGTCTAAGGCAATCTCTGCAACAAAAGCCTGTAGCTCAACAATTTATTAAAGTGTATGTTTATAACGAAGCTCAGATGACCACAACTTGAAGGGTGCACAAGTAAACTTTCTGTAGAGGTTCTGCATCATTTCTGCAGCATGTAACATTCCAGTAGCATTCGAGTGGCCAGCAGAGGTCTTGTTGACGTTCATTTCTGAGCTGAATTCTCCCTAAGCAAAATTGTTTTATAAAAGATTCCATGAATACATGAAAGCTCATTTTGTAATAGGTAAAGTGGCTGGATGGCCAATATCTTCTATTTTTGGAAGAACAAAACCTACATAACAGGAACATGAAGGTTTCATTTCTAGCCAAGTTTCAGCATATGTAATTGAGCATTATACAGGCTATCCAAGTCACCTAACAGCAGGAGTTTCTTTTCATGCCAAAAATTGCCTTTTTCTTAATGAAAGTTGCATGCTGTACTGCAGAGAAAGCATGAAAACTAATCAAAGTAGGGTAGTTTGAAAGATGTCAGATAAAAAGACCTGGCAGCACTTTGGAAGAGAGGAAGCACTGTAAATAGATATTCAACTGCTCAACAGACAGTTCAAATGGGATGACTAAGAAAGGCAGCATAACTCCTCATTTTGTCAGCTAGACCAAACTGTATAATTGCTAATGTTGTTCACAATAGGCTTACCTAAGACAGACAATAAGAGTTTAGTGTATGAAATATTAACTGCCAAAAACATGCTGAAACCACCCATATGCTGAACTATTTATCAAGAAATTTGACTAAGTGTGCTAGCAACATGAAAATATAAATCATACTTCAGACTACAGGGTTTTTTTCTTCCTTTTTCTGGGTAATTTTCAGAACCACTTTAAAATACCGAGAGAACAATTGATTCATTGTGTACATCTGAACATTTTAACCAGGAATATTTGCTAAAGATTAGCTGAAGAAAGTTCACAATGTCAGTGGACAAGATTTTATATCTGACCCTTGAAGATCCACTGTCAGTGAGCAGGAGGCAACTCTCCCTGTTATGATGTAAATCAAATTGATAACAAAGATTTACCAGTTAGTATGCTATTTAAATTACTGCCAGGCCCAGAGGCGACGACTGTACTGGGACATTGTACAAATTGATATAAGAACATGATATTTGTCCAAAGACTTAATTAAGTGGAAAAAACCCATGGATTTCTGCCTGAACCTCAGATTCTTTTTTTTTTCCTGGTTTCTTGTAAGAACTCACTCAATCAGATTAAAATATGCATACTTCATGACCTTCATCACTTAACCAAAACTTATTCTATACATCTTAAAGATGTGAATATCTAAGCCTATCTAAATAAATGTATTTCAGGTCAACTGGTAAAAAAATTCTCACCCTGAGACTCCACCACTTCACACCTGTCCTTTATCCTCAGCCAAGGTAGAGACAATTTATTTAAGAAGAAATTATTTATCTGCCAGGGTGCATAGAAAGTAAAGCTTAAATAAATTCACACACACTGAACTTCAGACAAACCATACTCTAAAGATACTCTTTGTGTAACTGAATAAAACACAGCTTGTGTCAGATGTAGTCTTTTGAGAACTGGTACAAACACTGAATAAGAAAAAATTTCTACTTTTATTTATTTATTTTATATTCATCTATATTCCTCAAAGATTAATTTAAAGGTCTGAAATACAATAACCAATGACAGTAATGCCCATTGACCTCTGAGGAGCTTGAATTCTGTTTTATATCCTTGGGGTTTAAGAGCACTTATGCCACTCTTAGGGTGGCTGTTGGAAACAAAATGAGATTTGACAGGTAGTACAAATGTTATAGTGTCTGCCTGACATTTAGTTTGATTATGAAATGAGTGTCTGAGAATTGAGGATCAACATCACAGCATTGCACATTACTTTAGTGGAGAAAAGTAGAGGGCATTAACGATATAAAGACATTGCAACAACATGCAGACTCCAACCGGTGCTTGCTGGTTTCAAGAAATATTGAACACAGCAGATGCTGGATCAGTAAGACACACTAGCAATCTAATGTAATAATGCTGTGGATTGCAGTGCTCTCAAATAGTATCAGCTAGATGGGAAACATCATGGCGACAATTTAGGTTGCTACATAGGTGCAAGGTTCCATATAAAGAAAAGGTGGGGAAAAGGGAGTATTTTTTCATATCAGTAATCTGGCATGTGATCTGACTTAATAGAATAGTAGTTGGACTGTTAAAATGGAACTACTGAACCAATTTAAAAGAGGTTGTCTCCTTAGGTACAAAAATGAAAAGGATCGGGAAGTTTGTTGGCCTATGAATTCATGTTCTTTTCAGCTTGTATTTTACATTATTTGTAAGAGGTTTATACTAAACCAGAACTAGCTTTGCATAATCACTGCCTGTAGTGCATACAGGAATACTCACACGTATTGTCATTAAAAATGCAGAATTCACCAGCCAGAAAGGTGCATGCTTCTGATCCTGAATGTTTTTCTCCATAAAACAGAGTTGGGAAGTTTGTCCTGTGGAATCTACACCTGGTGCTAGCATCACACAGAGTTTGGATGGCAAGAGCTTTCTATTCCATCAGCAAAAATGAGAATTTCACTGATAATTTCATCCTAAGAAAGAGTTTTTTAGATGCCCCTGTATGATGGAGTCTCAACTCAACCACGATTTCTTATGTCTATCAAATGCCCAGAGTCTGCTCCTGTGCATACTTTCATTTGACCATAAGGTAGTAAATGAGACAAGACATTACTCACATTTGCAGGAGAACACCATGTTATTAGTAAAAGAAAAGAAACAAAATTGAGTTGTCAATCTCAGGAGTGATGGATGTTATCCTGCCAAAGACCATGCCAATCTCCTTGCCAATGCCAGATGGTTTCCTTAGGAGGCTGCTCAGTAATCTCAGAAATCTCATTGTCAGAAGTTTGCTGTCAATCAGCCCAAATTTTATTTTGCATGTTCATCCCATTATTTCTATGTACAGTTTTATGCTCATGTACTACGTGAAATTTTTTTTAAAATCCCTTCTGAGCATCTAACTTCATGCATTAGTAATCATCTGGTTTCAATATCCAACCTGATTTTAAACACTTTTCACACTGCATTGCATCATTTAAACAAGGGACACATGTAAATCACACATTCAGTCAAGCACTTCACCTTGTTTGGACTAAGTAAAATTAACCTATTTCTTCCAATAGTACTCAGAATCAACAAGTAGGACTGCAGACCCCTAAATGACCTCCAATATCCCAGTACTTCCATAGATAGGAAATGGACTGAGAATGAGATTGAGCACTGGTTTTGCAAAATCATGCCTCTCATACTTAATGGATTGGTAGTGCACTTTATCAAGACTGCTAATAAACCCTAGTTGTATATCAGGAAGCTAGAATATTTAACAGTGGCAGAATTTAAAACTAAGTCACAGTTTTCTTTGATAAAACTCTTTTCGACCAAAGTTTTTTCCAATGTATTAATGAAAAACCTCTCATTTACCACATATACTAGCCACATACATTTGTTTTTCCAGGAGTATTCTTTGTTGTAGGAGTCTTCTGCATCTTCTTTGTTTTCCAGACACCATACAGTCTTCTTACAGGAAATGTTACAGTAAGCACAGTGGCGTGAACATCATTTAGTGTATTTTCAGCAGCGCTCAACATGTAAGAACAATGCAAAGGAAGTAGTTTTCAAGGACATAACCCAGAAATACAAAATGAAGGACTGCTGAGCATGGATCTAGTCAGTCAGATAAATTAGGAATAAGTTAGGAATCTTTACGGCTGCAACACATACAACTGAACTGTCCCGCCAACTCTCTCCTCTATTAAAAAATAGAATCAGAATGCATCTGTATGTCCAAAACTTCAGGATGAGTAGCCAGAAACAGTTTAAATCTCAAAACAAGTCTTGTGTCTTGGGCCTTTCTCCACGTCAGATGGTCTGTCAAAACATTGATTTATCTCATCAGTGTAAACATTACCTGAATCCATCTCCCCCAGGTATTGCTGCTCCGCTGTCAGCGTGCAGCAGCACTGTGCCAGGACTTAGGTCATGCTGCCATAGCACTCTGTGCATTTCTATATATGCTGGTTATTAAGTACTTCATACTTTCACAAAATCTGAAAGAAAAAAGAATAGTTTAAAATCAGCTTAGAAGTTCTGTTATCTGATATGTTGCTTGACAGGGGTAAATAAATTAACACTCTTGAGAAACAGGGATTATAATTTTTTCTGAGGGGCTGGCAAGAAATTTAGAGAAATAAAGCAGGTAGTCCCCCGAAATCTCCTTTGACACAACACAGGTGAACTATGAGCACGCACAGCAAATACTCTGAGTTTAAGAGACATAATTTCTATGTGTCATTTTCTGGTACATAATCATCTGTTCTGATTCCAAACACTTTTGTAAAATGTCAGATAGAAAGCCACCATTTCCATGCTTGCATCCCAGTGCACATTATCTGGACTATTTTTTCCTGTATGCCACACAGGAGCTCTTGTCAATTCAAAATGCTCATCTCTGTCCATAACATGATCAATGGTTCATTGAAACCCATGGATGAGAAAAGTTGGTATTAATGAAAATTTCATATTACTGGCACTTTTGTTTATTCATAGTTGCTTCTATTATGGCAATAATTAAGATTGGGTACAAACTCACTATGCTACTACTTGTACAGGCACACACAAAAAAGAAAAGAAGCAATGACTGTTCTTAGAAACTACACATCATCAGTGAGGGTGGTGGTGACTGCATATGTACATCACCTTGTACTGAAGTAGAGGTAGCACAAGACAAATTGATTTGAACAACCTCTAGAAAGCAGGAAGTTTCCTGCCCTGTGAAAGATTAACCCACTAACAAAACCACAGTTTTGCCTTACTGAGGAGAAGAGAATTAAGAAGAAAGACACTCTAAAAAGCCTGAATTTGCAAAAATTTTTTTGGAATGGAAGAGGAACATAAATCATGAGGAAAACTTTAACTAAGTTTTAGTAACCTTTCCTCATGTTTTAATACATAATTTCCTAGATAATAGCATACATAGAAGCTTTTATTGCACAAAGCAATATTAGAGCTACTGAAATTTTCAAAACACTTGAATGGTTTAGGCAAATTTTGTTATTCATGAGTCAAACAGTTGTACAACAGTTAAGTCACAGGGTGCACTAGCTAAGATGTTCCTGCAAGCTTCCTTCAGGTGAGAAAGCCATGGATCTATTACTCGTTTCCCAAGCAGTAACTTCACTTTTCTGAATAATTCATGATGCATAATTGTCTTCCAGGTTTCCATCAGAAATACTAAACACCATGTTATTACAGTGCCAAAAGGATAATTAAAAATTGATTGCCATAACAGTCAAATTTTCTCCAAAGCAATGGCAAAAGATCAAGTCAAGCTCTTAATTTCTTGTTCATGCATTTAAACCACAGAAATATAAACCAGAGATTGTCATGCATCTATAGAAAGTCTTTCAAATATCCTACATGGAACCTGGTTGCGGTAGACTGCTGTGCTTAGCTTGTTAAACAAGGTGTTATTTTTGCCATTGAAATCAAGGGAGGAGGTAGCATTTCATTTGAAAAGGCAATAACAGGGTCTATTCTGCCAAAGGCACATGCAGCATATAAAATCTCTACCGAGGTAGAGAACCTTTCCAGGTTTATGGAAATATCACTCAGCCATGTGATTAACTGTCACATGCAGTAATCAGTTCCTTAACAGTTTATGAAGAGTTAGAAGAGCATTGAAAAAAACCAAAAACAAAAAATGGGATAGGGCAGCACTCAGGTGCAGCACAAGGACTCCTCGTGTTATACATTTGCTTGTTCTAAGGGAGACAACAAGAAAGAACAAGCATCGGGTAAGATACAAATTCATAGAATCATAGAATGTTTTGGGTTGGAAGGGACCCCTAGAGGTCATCTAGTCCAACCCCCCTGCCGTGAGCTGGGACACCGCTAACTCGATCAGGTTGTTCAGAGCCCCATCCAACCTGATCTTGAATGTTTCCAGGGATGGGGCTTCTACTACCTCTCTGGGCAATCCGTTCCAGTGTTTCACTACCCTCACTGTAAACAATTTCGTCCTTACATCCAGTCTAAACCTACCCTGCTTCAATTTAAAACCATTGCCCCTTGTTCTGTCACAGCTCGCCCTACTAAAAAGATTTTCCCCATCTTTCCTATAGGCTCCCTTTAAGTACTGAAAGGCCATAATCGGGTCTCCCCGCAGCCTTCTCTTCTCCAGGCTGAACAAGCCCAACTCTCTCAGCCTGTCCTCATAAGAGAGGTGCTCCAGCCCTTGGATCATTTTAGTAGCCCTCCTCTGGACCCGCTCCAACAGGTCCATGTCCTTCTTGTGCTGAGGGCTCCAAAGCTGGATGTCACTAGGTTGGTCAGACAGTACTTGCCCTTGCTGAAGCCATGCTGGCTATCTCGAATCACCTCTATGTCCTCCATGTGCCTTAGCATAGCTTCTAGGAGGATCTGTTCCATGATCTTCCCAGGCACAGAGATGAGGCTGACAGGTCGGTAGTCCCCAGGGTCTTCCTTTCTACCCTTTTTGAAAAGGGGTACAATGTTTCCCTTCTTCCAGTCACCAAGGACTTCACCTGACTGCCATGACTTTTCAAATATCATGGAGAGTGACTTGGCAACTACATCAGCCAATTTGCCAGTGAAGACTGAGGCAAAAAAGTTGTTGAGTACCTCAGCCTTCTCCTCATCTGCTGTTACCAGCTTGCTGGTCTCACTCATCAGCAGGGGTACACTTTCTTTAACCATCCTTTTCCGGCTGATATACCTGTAGAACCCTTCTTGTTATTCTTCACATCCCTTGCCAAGTTTAGCTCCAGCTGTGCCTTGGCCTTCTGGACCCCATCCTTACACAACTGGGCAGCGTCCCTATACTCTTCCCACGATGTCTGTCCTTGCTTCCACTGCCTGCGCAGTTCCCTCTTCCTCCTTAGTTTGACCAGCATCTCTCATCTCAGCCATGTTGGTCTCTTCCCTTCTTTGCCCAATTTCTTACACCTAGGGATCGAGAGGTCTTGCACTCTGTGGATCACATCCTTAAAGATCTGCCAGCTCTGTTCTGTTCCCCTGTCCCTGAGGACCATTTCCCAGGGAGTCCTTCTGACTACCTCCTTGAAGTAGTAGTAGTTTGCTTTCTTAAAATTTATGGTCCTGACTATACTCTTTGTTATTCCCTTTTCCCTCAAGAGCGTGAGCTCCACCAGCACATGGTCACTGCAGCCCAGGCTGTCTCCGATCTTGACGTCTCTGATGAGCTCACTTGCACTGGTGACCACCAGGTTCAGTATCGCAATTCAGGAAATTTATTTCAGCCACAGGATCCCATCAACTGAGGTCACAATGGCTCTGGGAGAGAACTTGGGATATGCTTCAATATTTGCAATGATTTTTAAATAAATAACCTTTACATCTGTAATGATTTGTAAGTAGACAATAATGTGTGTTTGTAAAATTGCATCAAGATTTAGTTTTGCAAAGCTAGAAAAATTTAAAAATTGATCAGCCCAAGAATTTGTTTGGATTTGGGCTGATACATTATTTTAGGTGTCTAAGACAAAAATAATATTAAAATTAAAATCCATACCAAAAATTCTGGCCAGCAAAACAAGTGAGACTAATACTTCTAGCTCAGAACCCTGAAATAAAAACTGACAGATGAAAGACAATTAATTATCATCTATTGACGTGTTGCCAAGTACATTATTTTAGCACACATTTTAAAAATCCAGTGCCTCGCTGGATGAGGATGAGGAATATATGATTAAGAAAAAACATTACATTTCTATTTATTTTCAAAAGAATGACTACAGTCAGCAGCCTTGCTGTCAATGGTAATTTTAGCATTCATTACTTAGCAGGTCTCCATGTAGTTTGCCACAGCACTGTGGAAAGGCAATGCCAATACCTTGTTTCCCTGACACTTTCTATACGCAGTTTTAAAGAAAATACCACAACCATCTCCAGTGCGAGCCAGTATTTCTTTTGTGTTATTTCTAGTCAGGTGATTCGCTTTAGAGTCAGTAAGCCAAGGTCACACCGCCTGCTTTTACTGATCCCAGCAAAGAAGTCACTGCCTAAAGCAGAGAAACTGTACTTTGAATAGTAGAGGGGCACTGAATTTCCATTTTAAGAACTGCATTTGCTATTAGATGTGAACTATTCTAACCAATAGGTCACACCATTTTTCATAGTTGAATACTGAGGAAGGAAGTTTCTTTACTGATAACTCAAAGACACATCAAGATGTGACCAAACCTTTCACAAAAAATGATGATATCACTTCAGTTTTATTACAAAAAGAAATACTCCCTTAATGTTTATCATAAAATTTCTGCCTTGGTTTCAGTCTAAGGCTTTTGTTTCTTGCTGTTCTTTTTATTTAGACTAGGATATTTTCCCTACTACAAAGACACTGTTATTAACTTACTGCTACATGAACAACAATGCTAGTTTGCTTGTTCGAAAACAATCGTGTTTACCGCTTGATAAACCAAATAATAGAAGCATAAGAAACATAAGGCACTCCAGTAAATCCAGAGGTTTTGGCTGGACATGCATACGTAAGTGTTTTAGCTGTTGACAATCTTTTGCTTCATTGTAGTGGTGATGATGTTGAAGCCATGACAGACTAGGAAAGGTAAGTTTGTAGACATAGACAGAAGTTATTTTTGAGCTGTGCACATTCAACAGCACATGCATGTTTTTTCCAGACAAACTGTCTCTACCATTGAGCTCTGCTTCCTGTTGCTTGCAAATCGTCCACTTGGATCTGCATTCTTGCTTGCACAAGCAATGATACTCTCTTCCTCATGGAAGTTAAGAGGAAGTTACAATGTCTACTATCCTTCCATTCTCCCCTTCTTCTTTTTTTGTTTTTTTACCCTAACTGTTGCCCGAAAAGCAGAGTTGTGGCCCAGTGTACATTAAGTCAATTGTCACACACTCAGCAGAGACATTGCTTATTTATTTCATTTCTGCGCAGAGATGGGCACTAGGTGGTAACTCCACAAATCAAGCACAGCTCGGTTAACATACAGCAGCATGTTATATACTCAGAGCAACACTTATCAGTTATTTTGCAATCACGCCTAATCACTTTAATTTCTTATTGGTTCCCAAGAGCCCCACATTCATTTAAAGCTACAGTGTCTTTCTTTGTACTACACGTGGTCTGTGAGGAAGGGTCTTCATCCGGGCAAGGTTCCTTTGACCTGGGGGTGTGATTTTTAGTATTATAATGAGGGTAGTTCAGTTAAGGATACATGGACCTTGGGCTTGCTTGCCAAGTTTCAGATGTTTTCAAAACATCTCATTTAGTTGTCCTTTTCAGGTCTACTTGTTCCTTGCCTAAGAATGCTAACTTTATTTTTCTGATTACAGATGATTAAATGTTCTCATTATTGTTTATCAAACTGTTCTAATCTTCTGAGTTAGCCTTCAGCATAACTAGGCATTGCACCACAGTTTCCTCCCCACCTCCCTCATGGTATTTTGTTGCCAGTTTTCTGCTGTCATTATTCACAGTTCTTTTTCGAATGTGTGCATTCGTGTAACATTTAACCAAATCGTAAAAGAATGTGCCGTTGAGTCAGTCAAGCTTTTCCTTTCACAGAATAAACACTAATACGATTAAGAGAGCAGGAGCTGTAAAGAATAGAAACCAGAAGTAAGATATAGACAAGAAAAGGGACAGAAGGAAATCATTTGGCATGCTTGATGGTTAATGTTATCATCATCAAATCCTTCATCAAGCTTTGTTAGGCAGGTCCAAAGAGATACAATATAAAAATGTACAAGAAAGGATACAGGCTGGCAGAAAATAAGCAAAACAAAAACCCATGGAACATACCAGAAAGAATGAATGATCAGAGACAACTCAAATTTAAACAGCAATTCTTTATCCTTGTCAGTGCTGCAACAGCCAGAAGCCTGACCCAAACGTCTCAAACCTAGTCATACGTTGCATGAGAAATAGCTGAGCAGACCCCTCAAGCTTCTTCTGGAGGAAAAACTTAGTCATACGTGTTTTATGCCTGGAATAAAACCCACTATAGCCTTCTTCCTTCAACGGCCTGCATGGAAGCAGACCAGTGTGTAAACACCTAAGGACACAGATGAAGATAACTGTAACTGTCCTCATTATTTTTTTGCATATTGCAAGCCACCAGCTTTATCAGCCAAGTACATCTGAATGTCTGTTATGTTGTGTTAGATTTAGGGAAGTGCTGTAGGCCATCACAATAAGAAAGTGCGTTTTGCAGGTATCAGGCATCTCCCCTTGATCCATCCTTGAAACTCAGACTTTGAAGAAATAACATATGAAAAATCACTGGCATATAATCTTTGATGTCCAAAGAGAGATCACTTCTGCATCTGCAATGATTTAGCTCATTTATAGCTGTACATAGCATATGTATATACAATTTCCAAAAGGCCTCCTGGCTTTTTGTGTCTGCCCTTGTTCTGCTCAGCTACTTGAATAAACCCTGAATCACAGGTAAAAAATATTCATGGTGCTAAACCTTATCAGGATGGAAGCACTTTATTGATTTATTAACAACATGTAACTAGCTGGCAATTATTGAGCTACAGTTTTGAGATCACTGTTGATAACGCAACACATGAACCACATCAGAGGCCCTTTAGAAAATGCCGATAAACACCTCCAAATCTCTAGCCGCCCCTCTGTAACTAATCCCAAGAAGTGCCTTCCCCTGCAGCCTGCTCTGGGGAAGCCCCCAGGTGACAGGGGTTCACCCATCCTGGGATCCCTGGCTGCCCACCCTCCTGGGGTGGGACCACCATGAGAGCACCCCGGCATGGGTCCTCCTTGGTTCCCCAGCATTTGGACCTGGTGGGCAGTGGGGGAGGCTGCTGGCAGCACCCTGTGGGAGGGGGTGCTGCTTGGGCAGGCAGCAGCTGGGAGACACCCAGACTTGGGTGGTGTCACGCTGAGCTTTGACTGCATCTGTGCCCACACCAAGGTCCCTTCCACCACTGAAACCTCTCATGCTTCTCCTAGACTTCTTTTTAGTTTGACTCTTTCTTTGCTTCAGGGGTCTCTGTAATTCCCCAGGCGCTGTTTAAGCCAGCCAGCAGTCATCTTCCCTAACATGATGAGTTTGGGGCAAACACTCTCTCAGTGTGTGTGAATTGAATACACCACACTGACTGTTACTCTTGTGTTCCTATATGAGCTGCTGTTGTCATACAAGTCAGTTTGTCAAACGTAGGCCATGTGAACACCCCACAAGTCTGCAACAAAACTCCCATTCTTTTCAGAGAAACAAAAATTGGTAAAGTCTTTCTGGGTCATGGAGTTCAGCCTGTGCTGTTTAAGACATTATATGGACATGATCCTTTCTGTATAGATATTCTGTATCTTCAACAGAAGATTTGGTGGCATAAGGAACTGCATGCTCTATCCTTCTTTTCATTAATATGTACAATAGAATATGAAAGTTTGCTTTTTCCTAATGAAAACACAATCATCCTTTGTGGATTAAAAAGTAACATGCAACCATTTTGCTTCACTTGTGCATACTTCATACATTCCTAAAATAAGCTGGGACATGGAAGAAGATTCAGTTTGCCTGTTGTTTGATCAATGATGATATTCTCGTTAGAAAAGTCAGGGCTGATAAATGGGAGAGAAGAGCTGCCACTCAAGATTTGGGTGCCAGTAGATATTTCTTTCATTCAGTGTTTTATTTTATGTACATAGGAAGAGGCTAAAACACAAACTAGAAATTGCTGGAAAAGACACTGCTTTTTATTGTTTTCGTGCATATCTGATGTAGTAAGCAAAACAGAACTAGAAGCTGGGATTCTGAAGGTACATCAGAAACGTACAGGTCATTGAACTAATCTAGCATCAGTACACACTACCAGGAAAATGAAGAGCTCTCTGAGGCAATGACACTGTGAGTGTTGTATTCACTGTTTTGAGACATTATTTTTCAACTTCCTGTAAAGCACTAGATAAGAACAGTAGACCTATTCATAACCTACTATTGAAAAGCCATGCTGTACCAAACTGCAATACATGGAATCCAGGACACAAAGTCTTTTCCTGGATGAAAAGCAGATGAACTAGATAACTGAATCCTCACCAGCTGGAAACTACCAGCCACTGTAGGAGCCTAAACTGATCATATTAAAAGGAGCTTGGGTTAAGGTAGGTGCTAGGAATAGGTAAAACTTTAACTGCAGTCTTCATATTAAAAAAAAATGGTTCTTGATAAAAGAGAAGTCATAACCATAAGTCTTCCTATGCTGATAAGCAGCATGCAGTGTATGAATAATCAAGGTATGTACGTGGAACATTTGCCCCCCTGCCTCCTTTTTCTTTTAATATTACTAAATGAGTTGAGGCCAAGACCAGCTTCTGACTAGGCACAGAGTTAACTGGGAAGGAAAACAAAAGGGTTTGTATTGTAAGACTTTTTTCTCAATTGCTTTACACCCCTTGGCACAGTATCATCTCTTGTCCATGTGACAGTGTTGTGTGGATAGCTGTCCCATTCTTCCAACCCATATCACAATCAGATCAGCCTTTTCTCAAAACCGTCACTCAGAAGAAAACTCCAATCTTGCTATGTCAAAAAGACACAATGATTTCATTATAGTGGCATATTTTATAATTGCATATGGGTCACAAACCCTGAAAACCAGCCATTAAATAAGTATTAGGGTCTCACTCTACTCTTCTGACTTAGAAAAGTTTCAGTTTCAGCTGCATTCTTCATTTCTCTTCTGTGTAATCAAGACCTGTTAGGTTTTGCCTAGAGAATAGAAGGTCTTCTAAATACTGAAGAGCACAAATCGTTCTTGCCTTCTACCCACTCTACAGTTAATGCAGGGTGGTTGCCAAAGCAGATGAAAAGAAGTATGCGCATAGAGAGCCTCCAAGGTAAAGTCATCTATGGCGACCCAGCTGGTAAAAGATCTTTCACTAGAGACATGGCAGCTGTACATGAAAATATTCCTCTCTCCGACACTAGCTTTAATCACAGTTGATGTAATAGGAAGGTATTGGTGGCATTTTAAAGAGCAGTTTCACAATAAATATCCAATATATACTGGAATCAGGTTCTTATTAGTGATATTCATCATGCAGCAGAGGACTGCATGTACTGGCAAGGTTTCTGGTGTGCTACTAGGAAGGCTACTGAAGCCATTTCTTGCTGTAACTGTGGGCCTGGGCTGCATTTGCATGGGGCTGACAGAACCTTTGCCTGGTAAAATTGCAGATAGTGTCGTTTGAAGTGAGCAGGTGTAATTTACTGAAAACATCAAACAACACTACATTGTGCTAGAAACCAGTGCATAAAAGAGTGTTGGGTGGAAAGGACCAGAGCTCAAGAGAAATGGGTATACTATTGAGGGAACAAGCTCTTAGAGCTGCTGAGCTTCGTTCAAGTATCACTGACTTAAGGCACCTAAGAGAGCTCTGCACGTCACAGAGTCTGGCTTAGTTTTTCCTCAGTACAAAAGCTCTGCTACAGTTCCACAGCCTTCTCCTTTTTTCACGCCACCCTCATAAAAATAAGAAGTTTTCTGTGTTTATTCGTTAAAAGTTCTGTAAAACACCAGAGATTTCAGTTAACCTTGTGCAGTCAGATGCTCTGGCTTGGATGTAAGGCTGCAAAAGTTTCAACACAGATTACTGAGAGTACCTGAGAGAAGTCAGGTACTCCTCCACTTTGGTTTGGTTAAAAACACCAGGGGAAACCACCTTCCTTTTTCCTTCATCCCACGAACCCTGGTGTTTGAGCCAATACAGACATCAGACAGGGGAAACATGAAAAGCAAACAGCACTCTAACCAGGCTGCAGTTTGTATCTTTTTGCATTTAAACTGAAAAAAAAAGAGAAAAGAATGGAGCTGGCATCTGTAGTGCACGTAACAACTTCCTTTGATCAGTGGATCAAAACTTTTCCCTGGAACAATTACATTAAACACATTGGGACAGGAAAACATGTGTCATCCCACAGAGACAACATGTAATCATCAGGAATGAGGAGTGTTGGTCCCACTGCCCTTAGGTAATCCTTAGTCTTCCCCTGAGAAGACAAATAAAAGTATCAAGCAAGTCATTTGGTTTTCTGCATTGTGTACTGAAGAGATCTGGGGTTTTTTAATTTTATTCTATTGCTGCTGTGTGTCCATGAACGGTAGTGTAATTCTCTGCCAATTTTGCTTCAAGTTGTCACCATGAGCAAATACTGGCAATCTGGTGCATACAGGCTGACATGAAAATCTAAATTAGATATAAATTGGGAGACTAAGTATGAAAGAAGCAAAGCTCTCCCTGGAATTGGTGTAGAGCACCTAAATTATGATCCCATTAGGAGCTACCTTCTGGAAGAACATTTTTCTCTGCAAACAAGGGAATCAAACTTCATTCACCCATGTGTATGGGTACAACTCATTGTCCATTTACTTTGTCTCTCTTTCTTAAATGAAAGTTGTCTGCTGCTAAAAACAAGAGCAAGAGGAGAGGAACAATCTTCTATGTGGTATATTTTTTCTAAAATGATAGTTCTATGTCTGATTATTTTATTTCACTGTCAACCAGGCCATGTACTCCCTACAGTATTTTTGCAGGAGGAAAACTTTCCCATCTAATAGGTCCAGCTTGATAATGCTGATCTCATGGAAGTGAAATCTAAGAGCTATTTGAATGAAAGGATCTGCTTTCCCAGGAGAGCACCACCCCACCCCCATCACAACAACAACCTCTCCCACCACCCACCAAATTACAAACATCTGTACACTAATGGGGAGAAATACCTACAGGAAGCCTGCTCGTCCGAAAGATCCCATTGCATTGAACTGTGGATGCAAAAAGTTTATTGCAAGAAAAATATGATGAAAAACATTGAATAAATCCTGACTGGATTATTATCCCAAAGGGCTGAAAGAGCCTGAGAGTATAGGTATCCTGATATGGCGGGGAGGGGGAAAAGAATCTTACAGCTTTGATTTGTGTCTCTCTTTCTACCCTCTTGAAAAGATTCATCCTCAGCAATGGCACTGCAGGACACCCACAGTGCAAGATTTCTGCTGAGAAATTGAATTTGACCTCACTGGAACAAAACAAAAGCTCAAAAGCTCTGGCTCACTATGAATGTGCTGACTCGATGTAAGACATCCTGCAATGAGGACCAAGAATGACTGGCATGTAGGTTCTACTTCCTGAATCTGCCTGCCTGTATAGCTAGTTGCTGCAAAGAACACTTAACTGCTGCAAATGTAATTTTTTCTCCTCATGTTGAATATTCCATTTTCCCCTTATTTCTCCAGAAGGCAGAGGGGTGAAAAAACCAACCAACCAACCAAAAAACCACAGTAGTTTACAGATGAAAATAACAACTGCAATATGCTTGGGAAAAAGAATTCACAGTAAACAAAGTCACTCAACCCTGCACTGCAACAGTATAGCCGACCTTGCAGATTTAATTTCAGCAACTCCCCCGGGACACCAGATTTTCAGGAACTGCACCTTATGAAAAGTGCCTCAATCATGGAACTGAATCTGCTTATTTCTGACTAAAGAAAGCCATTATTTATGGCACAGGGTCTCACTAGTATGAAATCCAAATGGCTGCACACATCAAGGAATGCTAAAACACAAAGTCAGATTTTATCTTCTCTGAGGAAGATTCCAGCCCCTTTTCAGTGCTCCTGATAAGATTAGCACTATTGCAAACAGGTAAAAAGTTAGCTCACTTTTTCAGAGATTGTTGCCTTTGAAATTTTAGGTAATGGAAGGAGCAACTTAGAGCACAAAAAGTACTGCAACTCTAACCTAAAAATCAGTACCGAGAGCCGGTGGTGTTCCTTTGCTTTATGGGCAGCTCTATAAATAAATTGCAATCTGATTGGACAAACTCCATCTCTGAGCCTCACTTTGTTTATCTGCAGAGTAGACATTGGTACCTATGTTGCTGAGGGTAGTCAGGATAGCAACAGGAAGATATCTGGGGAGTAAGGACTTGATTTTCAAGCTAGGATGGGAAACTGGGTGTTATTTTTGAAATTCAGAGCACTTGTCTATCGATAAAGGGTGCTACTTCAGCTGGCAGAAGGAAACCCATCACAGCCTGCTCAAAGGAACAAGTACCCAGTTCTATCAGAGGGGAGTAACACTCAAGTCAACATCTTTCTAATCCCCTCTTCTACCCACTCTCACCAGATACCCCGTGACTTTGATGTACCCAGAGCTGCCCCAAAATACCTAATGAAAGCACAGCAGTGAGAAAGCAGTACCTGCACTGCTACACTGGCTAGCTGTAACAAATACTGACATTTTAATAGCACCTTTTCAAAGTACAAAGACATTGTTATTGAATATACTAACAGATGGATATTCAAGTGTATGAATTTAAATTCCTACTGCTGTTCCAATATTTCAAAGGAGACAATGCTTTTTTAGCAATGTCTTGTCATTGATGTTTATCCAGAAGGAAAAATAAATATACATTTACACACAAGCTAACTGGCACCACTGGAGCTCTTGGGAGCTCCCCCATTAAATTTGTATTCTGATCATATAATGAGCTAAAATAGAGACAGCTCTATAGGGCTGAATTTTCAGTTTCAGCTGAAGGTTGTCCCTGAAGAACTACAGGAGCAGAAAAGAAAGGAAGCATGAATGTAAGCAAAAAGATACCCTAGAGAGAGAGATTTACATGCAGGACCAGATTTAAAACAAAACAAACAGTTGTGGGGTTTTTTTATGGTGTTAGTGCATCAAGCTTATATGTCAAACTCAAAGACAGAAATCAAAGCAGGAACAGAAGTACAGAAGAAGCAGCTTGTTATTCTTAGCCTGTTCTTTTGGTTGAAGCATTTCTGCTATAAATTCTGTTCTGACTTGAAATCTAAGGTGTTTTCTGGTTGTTTAAAAACCAGACTCACACTCCTTCAACAGAACGCATGTATCTGCATCAGAATTCCTTTCAATCTTCTTTTTAGAGTGACATCAACCATAAGGAAAAGGCTGTGAGCATGAAGGCTTCTGTAGAAAAAGTGTTTAAAGAACAGGGGAGAAAACAAAAATAAAACGAAGCTGCAGTGCATTACTCCCATTCAGTTCTTGGCCAAGCCATTCAAAGAGCCATATCTAATCAGGAAACACCTTCAGAATAATCAAGGTGATTTGTGCATAACAATTTCTTTTGAGATCCTTCATATGAACTTCTTCATAGATGCCCCCAAACTGCTGACTGACCTAAATGGGCACAGGAAAACAAACCAATAAAAAGTGTAACATTCTTTTCTTTCTGTTAGGTTAGATGAGAGAAGTTTATATTTCCCACACACAAAACTATGTAAAGAACTGGAGTCAAGCACAAAGTTTGGAAATGACAGGCTTAGGGGTAGTATGGACAGTCCCTGCTTCACTGGTGGCATGCAGTGGAAGAGCTGGAGCATTACAGGGAATTATGCAAAGGAACCATCCCGTGGGAAAGGGAGGTGAACCCACCTTGAGGAACCAGGCTTAGTGAATTTATTCATGTTTGTAAAGCATTTAGATTGTCTAGCAACAAGAACCACAGAAAGCACCTAGGGAAATGAAAAACTGTTTGCAGAAATGGTTGGAGAGCTATCAAGGTACATAGCAAGACTGACAAAGCAAACAATAAGCAAAAGCAAATACTGACTAGTTGAGGATACAAGCTATTCCTCTATAAAGGCAGATGTCCTCTGCAAAATCAGCTTGTGATTGAAGATATAATCACAGCTTAATTATACATGCTAACAAATATTTGAGTTCATAATGAAGAACCTTGAAACTGGCAACTCAGGTTTTTGAGCAGCATTGTACAATATTAGAGGATGCAGCAATGAGAACTAAAAACGTCGCAGCCTCTGCTGTAGAGTGCCTCTGCTGTAGAGTGCCATGTGCTTTCAGGTCATCTGAAAGGCAGGAGTTGGACTGCATCCCACCCACAATCACAGCTTCATCAAAATTTTCCAAACTTCAGGTATTCTTATTAGCGTTTCAATAGCTGCCCTTTCACTGTTTCAGAAAGCTAGAACTGCAAAACTAATTGATTAGTATTTATGCACTTTCCATTTTCTGATATTGCCTGTCTTACTGTAAGCATAGCTGCTCTTTTCATGCAAATTACAAGATGCCTGGACTAGTCTAAAGTTTTTAAAGAGATCTTTAGGGCACTCATTAATATTAATTACCTCATTAATATTTGAGAGTGCAGATCTGTTTCCATCTACAAGAGGAAGTCATTCTCCCATTCTCCCAAGTTTTATTAGGGTTCTTCATCCACGACTAAGTATAAAAAAAACAGTAGGAAAATATTTTAAAATATTGAAAAATTTAAAAGCAATTTTACAAATCATAGATAATCACTGAGGAAATTGAATAGCATAGCATAGCATAGCATAACAAAGAATACTTCCGGTTTGAGTGATCATGTAGTCCAGCTGCCTGACCACTCCAGGGCTGACCAAAGTTAACGCTGGTTATGAAGGGCATTCTCCAAATGCCCCTTTTTAAGGCACTGACAGGCATGAGCCATCAACCACCTCTCCAGGAAGCCTGTTGCAGTATCTGACCACCCTCTCGGTCAAGAAAGGTTTCCTGATGTCAGACCTGAGCCTCCCTTGATGCAGCTTTGAACCATTCCCAGGCATCCTGTTGCTGGATCACCAGGGGAAGAGAAGGGATCAGTGCCTCCCTCTCTATCTCCTCTCCTCAGGAAGCTGTAGAGAATGATGAGGTCACCCCTCAGCCCCCTTTTCTGCAAACTAGACAAACCCAGTGTCCTCAGCCGCTCCTTATAGGACATGCCTTCCGGCTCCTTCTACCGGTTTTGTTGCCCTCCTCTGAATGCATTCAAGTGCCTTCACATCTTCTTAAATTGTGGCGCCCAGAACTGCACACAGTCCTCAAGATGAGGCTGCACCAACACTGAATACAGGGGGGATAATCGTCTCTTTTGACCATCTGGTGATGCTGTGTTTGGTGCAGCCCAGGGTGTGGGTTGCCCTCCTGGCTGCCAGGGCACACTGCTGACACATACTGAGCCTGCTGCCAGCCAGTACCCCCAGATCCATTTCTACAGGGCTGCTCTCTATTCTCTCCCAATTTATACTTGTGCCCAGTGCTATTCGAGCCCAAATGCAGAAGCCAGCATTTATTCTTGTTAAATTTCATGTCATTAATGATTGTCTAATGCTCCAATCTATCTAGATCTCCCTGCAAGGCCTCTTGTCCCTCAAGAGAGTCAATAGCACCTCCCAGTTTGATATCGTCAGCAAGCTTGCTTATGGTGTGTTCAAGAGAAAAAATACAAGACTATAAACAGAAATAAAACTGGAGAACTTTCTGGGATTTTTTTTTTTTACTTCCATTTATGGAGGATGCTGCAGCTTCCTCATGCTGGAGGATGAAAGAGAGAAACAGCAAAGGAGAAAACATAGATGGACCTCAGATCCATTCTTTGTTTAAATGTTCATGGCAGCATCCGAAGAAACTGATGTAGCAGCAGGCATGCTATCAACAATTAAATTTGCCTTAGTCCTCTTCTAAGCGTTTTCCTGATCTAGCACTGTGGTTAAAGTACCTGCTGAATTCAGGCCATCAATCAGCAACTATAAGATCTTTAAGGAAGGGAAGGATAAGGCAAAAGTGAAATGGGACATCTAAATTTACTCTAGCTTTAAAAGGTCAAGATTTTTCTTGAAGTTCTTAAATTCCTTTTTTTTTTTTCATTCTGGCTAGTGAAAATCTAGAATATGCAGAAACTTTTTACTAGAAAATTTAATTACACTCTTGCATCATACTTAAATCAAGAACAACGTAAAATTACCATAGGCCAGGAAAAGGTGAAGTCCCAAAATCAGGTAGGGAATTGCATTCCACCTGTTATATTAGGAAAAAATTACTGTTACGCTGAATCATGACTCATGATAGAGGACAAGATTATGCCCTAAATCACAGCCATCACTGCATAATATTTTAGATGTTTGTATGTGGATAAACTGTACATGCAGCTGGAACAGGGACCTATCATTCAAAAACAGTTTCACACTTGTGGCATTAAGAAGATCTGAAAGCAATCTTTAATAGGTGAGCTCTTTTTCATCTCCTTTCTTTCCTCAACTTATACAAAGCATGCTGCAGACATGTAGACAGATTTTGATTTTATGTATTCCAAGAAAAAAGATCCCCAAAGGATGATGCTTATCATTGGTTTACTTACTTGGTTAGGATTTCAGCATATTTCAATCATGTTTCCATAAAGACTAATCAATTTTTTCAAAGACAAAAGCAAAAATCTATTATGAAGAAGTATGTCATTAAAACCACAAACCTGATTCCCCTTTACACGTGTTCCTCATATACCACAAGACTGAGAAAATGCACTGTTAGCCCTGTTGGGGCAGTTCCTTAGCTAATGAGGAACCTGTTCTTACAGACTGCTTTCTTCACTTTCCTGAAATCAAAGGCAAAGCCCACATTGATATCATTGATGCAAAGGCTACTCCTTACTCTCCATTACAAAGATCTACTAAAATAAGCTGGAGATTCACATTTGTCTTATTATCCCCTCTATTTAAATATTTATTCAGAGGGATACCTAAATTTGATTCCAGTTTTGATCCTAGATTCTGCAAAAATACATTCTTAGCAATCCAGCACCCGAGTTTCTATGAAGCCTAGAATTCTCCTCTTCCACTTACTCTGGGCATGAAAATATTCATGACAGGGAACTGGTAAATATATTTCCTAAATTTAAAACTCTCATTTTCTGGTAGAATTAGGTTTGTAAAAGAGATGAGGAAACAGTAATTCCTGAATTTTTGTTCCTTACCTTTAATTAATTCATTTTTAATGTATTTTTGACAGACTTTTCACCTTAAATTAAGTCCTGGCTTCTACAGGTGAACAGGATGTCATTTGTTTTTCTTGACAAGTGAGCTTGTAGCAAATTCTTGCATATACAAAGTGTCAAGAAGGATGTTCAACTGCCTGATTTGCTTCAAAAAATAATAGAATATGCCTCATAGAAGTAGTCTGTGTTTTTGTAAAACAACAATTCTGGTTTTGTTTACAGACTTCTATGCTTCAGATTTTAGAAATATGACGAGTTTGGACAGCATAATTTCAAAGTGCTACTGATCTTTTAAAACAATTTGTACGTATTTTTCCTTTTAATAGAAAATTATCAAATTTATATTCTGTTCATATCTTGTTATTTTTATTACAAACATCGGCACATAACCTCTCTTCACATAACTGCGTTATTTGCATAGGAGATGGGAGCATTGCTTCCTATCTGACCACTTCAGCAGAACTTCTTTTTTTTCAAGGTTTGTGGTGCTAAAAGAAGGCAAAAGCAGTATCCAGATTGTCTTGATGTCAGCTGCAGTCATCACTCAAGCTTGTCACGAGGTTTTTGGAAGTAGGTCAGGTGATTAGAGAAATGCCTTAACTTCACTCCCTTTGTGCTTCTTTCCTCAGACAACAACAGATCTATGAATTATTGAGGAAACCTAAGAGGTAGTTACTGTAGACACTGTGCCTTACGTTGACAGATGCTGCTAGCAAGCTGGACAATCAGCTGGGCAGCCTTGATTAATGCAGAATCTTGTTTACATGTACATAAATACCCTGTAGCTTCCTGTAACTGAAGACAGAATAGCTAAATCCTAACAACTTAGCCCACTGAATAAAATTGTGTTAATATTACAAAACCTTTCAGGTAAGAACTGAGTCTTTATTGGAGCTCATATATTAAATAAAATGCAGATATCATGTTACAAAGACATTTATAACCTTAATGTTTACTATATATGCCTGTTATGCTTAATATTTCCCCTTTGGGTATTCCCCTCTCTTGTCCATTTCTCTCCCTTTTCTACTCTTCAAATACAATATTCCTAGTATTTCTCTGAGTACATTCTGTGGCCAACAGTCTAACAGATTAACAACACAAACAGCCAAATCAAATGCATTGCTACTATTGCTGCTTATTTCCAGATCATTTACTCTGTTTCCCATCTTGCATTCATTGCAACACAGAAAACAAGCAGTTTGAAGAACAGAGACTCCTTAGTACATTAGGCTCACCTACTACTTTCCCTTCCTTTTCTGTTTCAAATTTCATTCTCTGTCCTTTAGAAACGGTTTTGAAGCAAGCACCTTTGATGCAGATCAAAGTGAAGACTGTTGCACAAGTCTCAAACTATTTGGTCCTCAATGTTCCTTCTCCATTTTTGCAGGTTTTTACAGAGCTTCAATCAATGACGTTTTTGCTCAAGCAAGAAGGACTTCGCATTCACAAGTATACCAAGAAGAAACAAGCATGTTACACATGGTAATTGGCACAAACCATAGTTTCAGAAGTCTCATTTCGCACTACAGAGTTTCAATTAATCATCACCATTCAAGCATTCACTGTGATTGTCTTCTGCTTTTTCCAGGGAGCTGTGCACATACGTCTCTCCTATTTTCAACACAGATTTGTTCCTGAATGATGAAGTTAGTGCAATCTTCTGGAAGGCTACAGTCTCTTTTACATTACCACATATTAATGAAGTGATTGTCAAAGTCTGGAGGTTTCTGATGCTTTAATGGAATCAGTAGATTGCACAGTGATGTTATACAGAATTTAAAGTAGGAAAAAGTGAGGAAGCAAAGATAAATCATGACAAAACCAGACAATGTGATACCCTCCATGGAGAATTTGGCACACACAATGCATGTGTTAAGAGAAACGACATAACGTGAGATTTGTTTGGAGATCCTCAAGGGTATAAGGAGACTTTAAGCCAAGGAACTGACTGAGACTGTGTCCTGAATATGTCCTTATCAAATGATCACCCAGAAATAAAGAACTGGGTGATACCACAGCAGTGTTACTTGTTGTAATGCTGGTGTAGGATATGTAACACCTACACAGGTGTCAATACTGAAGCAACCTTTTACAGTTATTGGCAAATTCTTGGTTCTCATTATACTCACACTATGTTTAATCTTTCCCACAAGAAGGGAAAGACCTTCATTTTCATTACACTCAAAATGCGTTTTGAAGTCTTTTCTCATGTTGCAGGTTTATCTGAAACCCAGAGGTCCTACAAGGTGGTCTTCAGCTCAGACGATGTTAACTCATATGCCAATAAATCTATTTGCAGAAGCTTCACCTGTTAGCATTGCATGACTTACAGCATACAAAGCAAACAGGAAAGAACAAAATATTTTTTTTTGAAAATAAGGGATGGTGGAAGTACATGCATACATCTTCACATTCCAGCAGTGTTGGGAATCTGAGCAGGCATCTGCTGCTTCCCTCCATCTGGTCCCACTCTGCAGCTGAGTGTTTGCCATGACTCAGGTCACTACTTGCACAGTTTCACCTGACCAGAAATTTCCAGTCTCATGCAAGGCTGCCCCGTCAAAGCTCCTTGCTGTTCCCACTTTTTTAGAGAAATAAGATCCAGGAATGTTCCCTTAATATAAAACCCCTCCATCTTGGGACCATCCTGAACTAGTCCAGCTCACAAATTAACTTCTTCTGCAGCCCTAATTCTACCAACCACCATGAAACTCAGCCTAAGCTGGGCCACTCACTTTCCTCCCTCCCTAGGTCGTGAAAGGCTTTCACCTTCACAAGCTGTCATCCTAATGATGTAGCCTCAGAGCTCATTAACTCATTAATGGTGTTTAATAGGTTGTATCTAATGTACTTACTGCACCATTTGAGACAACAAAAAAGAAAAAACACCAAGTCTTTTCCATAATTCTAGAAGATTATTTAAAAAATGTGGAAATGAGACGGCCTTTCAACTTTTTCCCCCTCAAGGTATGCATTTTTAGAAAAACATTGGCTTAATTTAGAACAGAATGCCAAAGTTCTTGATTTTAACCCGTATTTTGGTTTTGTTGCTGTTAGAAAACCAGATATTTTTTTTCTGGCAACCTTTATTCCAGGCAGTGTTAGGCTGTCTGTTGAAACACACAACACATCCTGCCCACACAGTACCTCTTCAAGAAAAAGAAGGGAATAGCTTATAATAACTTGCCTGACTATGAAAGCACATGGTGTGCCTGGATTAAAATCAAGTTTGTCTTAAACACTTGACAAAATAAAGCTAAATCCCAAGTTGATAGCTCCATTAAAAGGAAGGTTAGGCTTTAAGCATACATAGAAACATAGACTCACAGAATGGTTTGGGATGGAAGGGACGTTGAAGAACATCTAGTTCCAACCCTCTGGTTATAATCTCTGCCTACAATTTTTTTTTCCAATAATTCTGAACAGCACACTTGTAAAGAGAAAATATGCTAGTAAAGTTTGGGGGTTTTAGTAAAGGCTGGTTGTTATTTCAATCAATTAGATTAATTGCTAGGGTCATTTATATCCTTCACTTTGCACTGGGAGGTGTTTTATTTCCTAGTGCAGTATTGAAATGTGAGACCATATTTAAGCACCATTTGAAATGCCAAATCAGGACACTGGTTTATGGGGCTTTATTTTCGTTGCCAGTTTTTTCGGTGCTCTTTTCATAATAACACAATTCTGGAAAATATTCCATCTGTCCCTCCAGGATGGCTGGAGTAAACAAAACCCACTGGAAATGTGGATAGTACCAACAAAACCAAGACACACACAGAAGCATGCCTCCTGGGAGCACAAGAAATGCCATGCTGGGACAGGCTGCCACCCATGCTGGAGTAGTCAGGAGAGAGCAGTAGTTTTATAAACAACAAGCAGCCTACCTGACTGGCATATATTATCCCACTCTCTGGACTTCAGAAAAAGAGGAATCCTCCTGAAGGTTCTCTTCAGCTCACCATTAGAGAACCTATTTTGAAACTCAAGAATGGAAAGACCTGTCCTGTCACCTCAAATAATGAATAGAGGAATATTAACAATTTTCCATTTCTGCTCCTTTTTACACACTCAAGGCTTACACAGTAAATGCAGCTATATTTCATCTCACCTTAAGCTACAGATACTTAAAATCTAAAGTTTTGACTGGTCATTTTCATGGTTTACTGGTTCCTCTCTATTCCAGATTCCACTGAAAAATTCCACTGCAAGATTTTTAGGAAGATGTGTTCTTCAGCAGCAGTCCGTGGAATTCAGTATTCTGCAGCAGTCATTTACCAGACACAGATTTTGCATTTGATGGATACTAGAAGCGGAATGACTGAGTCTAAAAGTGAGGCTCATGGGTCATGTGCTAATGACAGAGCAGCTCCAGGGAGTGCAGCAGGTTTGAATATCACAACATTAGTTTATGTGCTTCATTTCAAAGCTAGGAGCTAGTAGCCTTAGGTGCTCCATTCAAATTCAGAAACTAAAATACATGATTGGTTTTCAGTGTTTTCACTTTAATTCCACTGAAAATTCCCATGTTTGAATAAAAGTCAGGAAGTACAAAAGGGCATTTCCAAAAAGCAGTATCTTTTACTGTCTCCTTTGCTAGTCTCCACAGAAAATAATCGTATCTTTTATCTCTCAATGTTAAAGTTTCCTAAACTCTCCTCACACTTCTAAATTCTGACACGAGTTGAGATGGTTCCTGATAAACTGACAGTCAGGAGACCAGGACAAGCATCACGTTGCCCTTGATCCTTTTCTCCAAGGAAAACTGTAAAGAGTAAAATAAATGTGGTAAGAAAGGTAGATTTTGCACTTCTTGCTTTTGCTACTACTATAGTGACACCTGCTGTCCTATTCTGCCTTTTTAATTTAAAAAAGGCTAAAAAGATGATAGAAGTGGCAGCCTTAGAATATAGGAATGGAACCTTCACATAATAGTTCTAGTTAATTGTAATAATATTTCTGCAAAGTACACTATGCAGTCTGTCTCACCTGGACTGCCACATTTTCAGGTTTCCTATCCAGACTGAGAAATTGTCAGGGAAGTTACAATAGCAGAGTGCTCTCCCTGCCTACCTGTTTGTCCCATGTATTGGTGAGAGCTGCCTTAATGTTTACTGCAAGGTAAATGATACAGTAGATGCCATGGCTATAGTAGAAAACTGCTATGATTATGGCAGACACCTACACTGAGATATAGTTAAAATGAAAAATATCATTTCACACAGATGCTGTTAATAGCTTGGCTCCTCACCCTGCTAGCTATGACATTAGCCACAACAAGACCCTCACAGTTTTCATCTTCTGCCTCTTAAACTGAGTTAATATTCCTTTAGCAACCAATTTAATTGCAAAGCTCCTAGAACACAGAATGGTAAAAAACATGTATACAGATTTTCTCAGATTGGAGTACAGAAAAAGGGTGAAGTAGTGGCCAAATTAAAAAAAAAAAAAAAAAAAAAAAAAAAAAAGAAAGAGGGACAGAAAAAAAAAAAAAACAAAGAAGGTTTAATTTAGCAGCTTTAACTGCATAAATTGTTCACAGGGCTTAGATGTGAGCAACTAGAAATTATTTAATTATTTTTAACATGAATACCCAATTCTGTACAGGCAGGTTTGTACATGGGAGTGAGCACGTGCCTGTATATCTGAATTTATTTTCTGGCGACTAAACATCTTACAGACATCAGTTTGCTACTTCTAGGAGAGCTGGAAAACCTAAACTAGATTGATCATCACCCCTATCCTAAAGAGGATTTCCCAAAATACTTGAAGAAATCTGACAAATCAAACTATTCACTGCTTTTCTGAAATGTTTCTACTCTTCAGCCAAAAAAAAAAAAAAAAAGAAAGAGAGACAGAAAAAGAGAAGAAAACAAAAGTGCTGAAGGCTGTACGAAGCCCAGCTTAGTGAGCTATCTAAAATGGGAACCAAACTCCAAGGTCTCTACCAGTTTGACAAAATGCACAGGTTTTGGCTCCCACTCAGGCCTCACAATATCGCATGTTACCTGCATTTTCAAAGCCTTCGTGGCCTGATCACTTTTATATATCCCTAAATCAGAGATGCTGAGTTGGCAGTTCAGTCTATAAGGCCAGTTCCATTCATCTGTGCTTTCCACATACTGATGACAATACACTGCCACTTAAGTACATTAAGAACCATTTTAATTGTTTTTACAGAGCAGAAGATAAAAAAACCCCAGCGGTTCTCAAGGGCAAGATAAACCCTCACCTACATCTCTCACTTAGTAAGAGGCTTCACTTCCAGCCATAATGTGAGAGGGGAAAGGAGCAGACTGTCCTCTGTTGTGGCAGTATGCAGTTGGTGCATAGGCTGTGAGCAGACTGGTAATCTAATAGAAGAGGAAATGCACAAGCACATGGATGCATATTTATGTTGTCAGTTGGCTGAAGTGAGAAAAACACCTCCTTTCCTTCAGCAATGGGGTTACCAAAGGGAAGAAGAGCATCCCTGCCAATAGGACCCTGCCCAGATCTCTGGAGAACCAAAGTTCTATCAACAACAACAACAAAAATCAGCAACTGATGATGAGTTTCTGATTTGCCAAGAGCAGAAGCAGAAGCCTGCCGGGGGATACCACTTTAATGGACCGTGGCCTTGAAGTCAGACAGTTTCAGCAGCATTTAAGGACGAAACCATGCAAAATTCACTGTGAAACACCTCCCGTATTTACCTCCATCCCAGGCAGAAGTATATGCCTCCATACAGCCGGGTCCTATGCTGACACCCGGTGGCGCTAGGCAAAATAACATCAGGCTCAAAACACAGTGATGGACACCTCACCGGTCCAGCAGCTCAAGAAATCGCTCCTCGGGGGTCCTGGCTGCAGCACTCAATACCCACCTGCTCCATCCAGCACCACACACTGCCTCTCTGCCACGGGCCTGTCCCAAAACTAGTATAACCCAACTGCAGCAAGACTGTTGTCCCACACGTACCTCCAGGCTCAGGCAGAAAAAACCCCTGTGTGGCCTCAGGAGATGGACAAGCCTCTCAGGAGCCTGAAGAGGGCAATGTCCCACCAGGGACCACCCCATGGGTCTGGGCCCTTGCCCATGGGTCTCATCAGGGGCCAGAGCCCTTAGGGCTGATTAGTGCCCCCAGGGTCCTGACACAGATTAGCCATCAATGAAGTTTTATAGAATCACAGAATGTTTTGGGTTGGAAGGGACCCCTAGAGGTCATCTAGTCCAACCCCCCTACACTGAGCAGGGACACCGCTAACTAGATCAGGTTGCTCAGAGGCCCGTCCAACCTGGCCTTGAATGTTTCCAGGGATGGGGCCTCCACTACCTCTCTGGGCAATCCGTTCCAGTGTTTCACTACCCTCACTGTAAACAATTTCGTCCTTACATCCAGTCTAAACCTACCCTGCTTCAATTTAAAACCATTGCCCCTTGTTCTGTCACAGCTCGCCCTACTAAAAAGATTTTCCCCATCTTTCCTATAGGCTCCCTTTAAGTACTGAAAGGCCATAATCGGGTCTCCCCGCAGCCTTCTCTTCTCCAGGCTGAACAAGCCCAACTCTTCCAGCCTGGCCTCGTAAGAGAGGTGCTCCAGCCCTTGGATCATTTTAGTAGCCCTCCTCTGGACCCGCTCCAACAGTTCCATGTCCTTCTTGTGCTGAGGGCTCCAGAGCTGGACGCACTCAACACCTAACATCACACTTGTTCACTTCCACAACACCACCGTTAAACCTCTCCAATAGGTATGTACCATATTTGCTTACAGAGGGCAGTTTCTGCATGTGCAGTTAGCTGTCCTTGCCCACACTGGGTCCACAGAGGGGGAAAAAAACACATACTGCAGCCACAGGTATGGACATACAAGGTTGAGGTAACTGTCAGCTTATTCTGTAATAAGAGATTTTGAACAAGTGAATGACAGTAAGTTGAAAAATTGGTGATTATTCAGGATTTCATAGAATGTGATAAAGACTTTCAGGTAGATATTTGATTCATACAAAGGCCAACACACCTTCCCGTACCCTTGATGGGGCAAGTGCGTCATTCTCAGTACAATACTGAGCAACAGTTAGTAAGTTAAATAACGTCCTGGGTTAGCAAAGAATACCACACTAAAAGAAGTCTTAAAATTTGGCTATTTGAGATATTACTGAACTCTTACTAACACAAAAGTGAAAGAAAGTTTGTGTTGTACTTTACTTGAAAATTAATAAATTCGATTAGTTGCAATTCTAGTTCAGTATCTCTTTTGAATACAGAATAGAGACTGCTAAGGCCTTATCTGAAGTGAAGTTTCACTGCAAAAGAATAAGAAAATAATCACTAGGAAGAAAAACATCAACAGGATTCTAGAAATTAGTTAATGAGAAGAAAAAAAAACCACACCAAAAAGGTCATTGAAAGCACTGTAACAGTTAACCTGGAACTATTAATGCTGCCTGAATATAAAAATCTGATGTGCAGCATTAATTTTATACTTTGCTAATTCCACTTTGAAGTTGTTTGTTTAATAAATACCCAGCTATACAAATATGTCAGCATTAATCAATAAACGGTTGAGGTGTTTATAATGATCTTGTATAATGCACTTTGTCGTGGTTTAACCCAGCTGGCAACTAAGCACCACGCAGCCACTCGCTCACTCCCCCCTCCCTCAGTGGGATGGGGGGAGAGAATCGGGAAAAAAAAAAAAAGATTAGAGCCGAGGGCTGAGATAAAGACAGTTTAAGAAGAGAAAATAATCATAATAGTAATAATGAGAATGGTAACAGAATATACAGAATATACAAAACGAATGATGCACAAGGCAATTGCTCACCACCCGCCGACCAATGCCCAGCCCGTCCCGAGCCGCGATCAGCCCCCGAGCCGCGATCAGTCCCTGAGCAGCGAGCACTCTCCCCGCGACCGACCGACCAACTCCCCCTGAGCATGACATTATATGGTATTTGGTCAGTTTGGGTCAGCTGTGCTAGCTGTGCTGTACTTGTTATGCACCTGGGCGAGCAGGAGAAGCTCAAGAAGTCCTTGACTAGTCAGAGCACTACTTGGCAACAGCTGAAAACATCAGTGTGTTATCAACATTCTTCTGGTACTAAATCCAAAACACGGCACTATGCTAGCTACTATGAAGAAAATTAACTCTATCCCAGCCGAAACCAGGACAACTTACATTTCAATGAGATATCTTTAAAATTAGAATAGATGTTAAAAAAACCCAGAGAGACAAAGTCCAGGGACATGCATAGGGCACATAGATCCTGACAGTGACAGTCATACTACTCTGAAATGCATTGCCGAAAGACAGGTGTGTACCCAGCCCCATTTAAAACGTAATGCAGTAATAGCCAAATTTCGTCAGGAAGTGTAGATGCTCTTTGGGCAAGATCACAGCTACTTGAAAGATCCATCTTTAGAAGGATGTGCTTTTTTTAATAGTGCACAGCATTTATTCTCCAGAGGAGATCGTCCTTTGCCTGCAGAATGCTATCCATATACAAAAATATATACTCTCCATTTGCATGGGAATAACAAATGCTGAAAAACGAGGTTGATGAAAGTCTTTCTTTGAGAGGTGCTGCATCCACTGTGCCTGAATTCTCTCAGCAAATAAATTGCTTGGCTCTTTGAACTGCTTTTAATTAAGTAGAATTCCCTGTGGTTTAGCACATACTGAGATAAGCAGAACTCCCATTTATATATGCTGCTGAATGTCTGTATAGGCTGTAAAACCACAAAATGTTTATGAAGACAACAGAAAATCCTACAACTAGAACTGAAATTTTCAGGGACTTATTTGACACTGATGATGTCAAAGAGCAGACTTTTGTAAACAGAATGAGTACAATTACTTTTTAGTAACAGCCCTGCTCTTACAGCCCATCATATCATCATACCCTTCTAACCTATTTCCATTCTTTTCAATATGATATCTTTAGCCTTTCTTGTTTAAAAATGTTACATCCAACAACTCCTCACCCCACCAGAAAAAAACACCCAGCTGTCATTTAAAACTGGAGGAACAGGGCTGCTTAGGCACCTACACCCTACTGAAATTAATGCTAGTTCAGTGCCTATATGCTCTTGTGAGTCTGACCTTCTCATTTCTCTGTTCATCCACAGCTAAAAACAAATTTGGGTGCAAAAGCATAAAGAGAGGAAGGACAAAATTTCTGATGTGAATGACGGTAGAAGAACTTTATGTCTCCAGAAAATAAGAAGTCTTGGGAACTCAGGGGAGTTTGACAAACAGGGCAGACCTGGTGGGTACTAACTCCTCTTAGCTTGTTTGCCATGCAAGACCATGCTCAATATGGAAATTATATGAAGAGTTGTGCCAGACATGGATGTTCTTAGGTTAAGCAACTTACTCATTCTCTTCCTTTCTTGATATCAGCCCTAGGAGAGCCACGTCTTTACATATGGAAAAAACTTAATATAGAAAAAAGCTCTATTGGCAAGAAGTATCAATTTTTCTGCATATTCTTCGTGGGGAATCCAAGAAACTGGAGTGATGTTTTTAGGGGCACCTCGTAGGAACTGAAATACACACCAGACACTTGACTCCCCATCTTCAGGAACACATTAGGCTAGGATACTTTTTCTGAGTCACAGAAAAAGCCCTAGATAATTAGTACACTAAATATCTGACTCTTGGGGAATATCACTGGGGTGCACGAATTATATCTAAAGGCAGCAACAAGGTTCTATCAAGCAACAAGAAAGTACAGTAACAAAAGTGAGTAGTGGCAGAGTGTACAATCAGGGCTTCAGACTAGATTAAGGCTTCTGCTTTATGCTTTTCACCTTCTCTATGTCACTGTATGGCATGTGGGGCGGTCAACAGCAGTGCAGTCCAGCTGTCTCACGGAAATACTTGAATAACATACAGAATAGGAAAAGCCATATGACAAGAGGGAGGGCTACTGAGAAAAGAAGAATACAAACATGGTGGAAGGCTCCACAGCAGGACCAGGGACAGGATGAGCTCAGAAGTCATCTGGAACCTCAAAGTCTGGCAGGAACGATTCCTCCCACACAGCCAGAATACCTGGCAGAGTGGAGATCAAACCTTTTTTAATCTAACTGTCATCAACTTCCATTAAAAAGTGTAGGGTAGTCGGCCAAAGAGGGCCTTTGATCTTTTGCTCTATCAGCTACTTACCAAAGAGCCTTACTGTGGCAGCAGGGCATCAAGTCATTTGTTGAGTATTATTTTACTATTGGGTCTACATCAACAACAAAGGAATGTACAAAGTTAACCACTGGTTCTATGACAGCCACTTTTGCAGTGGGGCTTGCATGCCTCAGAAGTGAAAAATATTTAAAACACTTTTCAGCTAGGAAAAATTCACTTCCATAATATGAAGGATAAAACAAAATTCATGCCAACTTTCCACCTTAAAATGATGATCTGACTAGAACAAGGATAATTTTTTAATACTCATTGTTTTTACAAAGGCTGCAAAAGGAATTAGCATCTACTATAAGAAGGGGGTTGGATGAGATTTTTTAAAATATTCAACTGGATGTTCAACATGGAAACTTTGGCGTGATATAGATATTTTCAGTCAATCAAAATTAGGACATTTTGTAGGCTTTAAAAAGCACGTCTGGAAGTATGGATAGAGATGTCAAATAGCAAATCTACAGTGGAAACTGAGAATAGAGAGATCTGAAAGCGAGGCAGCTGGAAAATACTTTGCTGAGCAGACACTGTGTTTCCTGACTTCATGTTCTCACAACAGTTCTGTAGTGCCTGGCAGTACCTAGAAATGTAATTACTGCTGGGAAGACACATTTTTTTTCTGGGAACCTGAATCACACACTGTTCAGTTAGCAACATTTCAGAGAGTAGCCTGAGAACTACTGAGATATTATCAGCTGAGAAATAGCGGTCCTCCTAGAGTACTGATGTAGTTACTACAGCTCCTGGAAACATGAGTGTTTTCTGAAAGCCATCTGGGACAGACTCAAGTTCTGCTGCTAGTTTTATTACTAGGAAAGATTTTTCTGTAACTGCATTCAGATTAATATGAAAGTTCTAATCAACAAAATGACTAACGATGTACCATTTATGTTTTGAGTTTGGTAGAAGGGACCAAATTTCTCAGGGATTTGCACCACCTCATTTTTATCCAACCTGTGGAAATACATTTGCTATGGGCTTCTAAAATGTCTGTGTGACATGAATGACTTTACTGCAGCTTATACCTTAAATAGTAGGCAACTGTAGCATAAAATGCCCTATACAAATGACACCTTTTTTTTTTTTTGTCACATGAACACGCTTTACTTTCCTACATACTTTTTTCAGGCACACAAACATCTTGGTAGTGGTCTAATCTTTTCCCCATACTTAATATCAGGGTTTTTTTCCATGGGATTTATACCTCAGAGCAATCGCAACAGAAAGTGCACGCACAACATGCACAAAGATGTTGTACCATTATCAGTTTCATGCTAAAATACTTGATTTCCTTCCAGCTACCCAGTTTTTCTCATCATTTGTCATTCCTCAAGCTAAATAGCTCGTACTGTGACCTTGGAAAGCATTTGCCTCCAACTGCAACAGGTAACCAGAAACAAACAGCAGTAACGGGGTTAAGCCCTTAAAGATGCTGACAGAGACACCATGGAGAGTAAGATTGCTCATTAGAGGCCTAAATTTCTTTAGACATGGTGGGGATAAGAATAAGAGACAGTTGGTCATGCCATGGTAGAGGGTCAGCCTGAAATAGGTCATGCAAGTACTTCTATTAGCAGACAACAAACACATTAGCATTGTTTCACCCTTCAGAGACCTATAACAGAAGAAATTCCTTTTTTATGAAGAATAACACACCACCTGACATTAAAAGCTGTATCCAGGCCCTGATTGTTTCTGTCTATAAGGTTATCACAGGAAAACAGTAACTATTCAGTAAATACAGTGAAGAAAAATTGTGCTATGTAAGTTCCTGCTTTAATGAATACTGCCAAATTATACATCTCCCTAAATTGTTATCTTTCTTTTCCTCTGTTAGTCAAGACTAATTACTTGCAGATATTTGTATGCTTTTGTGTAATAAGACTATTAGGAGGCAATGGGAATGTCCCTTTTAATCTGTAGGACATGAGGCATATCATGGCATAAATGGTGAAGACTCTACCAGGAGCAGGATACAAGGCTAAAGTGGAACAGGCCATTTTCTTCTTCTTTGTCTCACCACATTCCCAAATTTGTAACACCAAAGAAAACAGTCTAGGATGGCACTGTAACAGTATTTGGGATCTAATGGAACCCCATGTTCAGGGGTTCTTACTGATTTGGTTGTCTCTCTTAAGATAGATCAGGTTTGGGTTTTCAGATGCACTTGTATGTGTGGTTCTCTGAGTTTCCAGTTTTGAGTTTTTTAAAGGTAACATCCCAGATCTCAAGTGAGGCATCTGGAAAACCTAAATAAACCCATGGGACACAATCTGAGAAGTGTTATGGGCTACCAACCCAAGATTACCTACAGATGCTGCATATCTCAGAGACCTGTAATCCCTCTTTCCTCATTTCCCTTCACTTCATCAGAGCAGTGAGTTCTCCTTGCATACACTTCAGTTCCTCAGGAAAACCAAACCAAACCAAAATCAGAATTGCATACAGGCTGGTGAAGAAATGTAAGTTTTACTTTCTCATTCTCTTTAGATCAAATATTTAAAGAAAATCAGTGCTGGAATACTCCTTAACCACAAAGATCTCCACAGAAGAAATTTATCTTAGTCCCAGAATTTTGGTAATAAAACTGTAGCCATGGCTCCCATAACCGACTTTCTGCCACGAGATGGCAGAAAAGCTCAAATATTAATCTACCTTTTGCTCTTGGGCTATGAAATAGTCAGAAAACACTGCTAATAAAATGCAGTATTCTTTTAAAATGCATTTTTCCCTGTGTGCATGCTCAATGGATGCTGATTTCTCCCATACAGTTTGCTCTCAGTTCAGATGGATGAGTGAAGAGTCTTCATTTACAGTGACATCTTATTTTAATTCCTGAAATGGTGCCTGTCAGTGGCAAAGAGACCAAGGAAGATGAAAGAAACCAACAGCAGTGAGATACAGTGGGCTGTTTCACAGAATAGCTAGGAAATTGCACTGTCTACCAGTTTATTTTAAATCTGGGTGAAGGTAGTGTCTTCACTGTTAAATCGCTGAGGAAAAGACTGTCATATTATGATTGCACACCAGTACTGTGACAGAGTTTAGAGGCAATACGAAGTCCCAGTGTCCTTGTCCAGTTTTACAGAACAGCTTCCACATCTCCCAAGATCTGTTATAAGCATAAAATGATATTCAGAAAGTAGAATGTCATTGAATTCACCACGGGTAATACCTGTATTTTCACACATAAATAACCAAAAAATCTCACAACCTTATGTGCCTCTTCTCACTCTTGTCTCTGGATTTTAGTGTCCCCCTTCTTACGGTGTGGGTAGCAGACTACAAAACTTCCCAGATGCAGAAGGCTACTTCTCCCACAGTGCCTGTCACAACTGAGCTCTTTGTTTGTTATCCTCTTCCCTTTTGGTAACAATAAAAGCCACTGCCAATGATATTCCCAGGTCAGGTTTCCCCAGCTCTCTGCAAGCTGAGCCCTTCATCATAGGATGAAAAAGCCTTCAGCAAGAGCCAAAGCAGGTCATCTGCTTACCTTGTATATTGCATCAAACAAACCTAGAGTCTAGGAATAGAGTGTAAGTGTGGTCATAAAAACCATGGGGCACAGTCCTGAATGAGCAAATCCTGGAAAGTCTTCACCCTAGACTGGCGGGAAATGATAAGGGGTAAATGATGGAGGGAAGGGGATGGGGCATTCACAAACCAGCAATCCCAGGGGACCTAAGACCAAAAAGCTGCAGCCACAGAGGCCTCCAAGACACTTTTTTTCATTTTGTCTAAACATTAGCAAAAGTTCATGTGTTATATACTTATATGCGTGGCTAGCAGTGAAGAATGTATGTCCTTTCTAAAATACTGCCCTTTTACTGAATCGAATGTTTCACAGAACCAGGCACACCTGAGGTTTTGTGGGACACTTCATGGGGGCAAGTAGAGAGAGCCCCATAGCACAGCTACTGGGTCCCAGCTCTTGGCCCCAGTGTCCCATTCCGTGGATCCCACCAGGACAACCTTTCCTGGGATTCCCTTGCTACTTGGGGAAGAAGCCAGGAGGTGGAGATGCTCCACCAGAGCCAAAGCCCCAGGCTGCTTGCTGGAGCCAGGCAGCTGCCAGGCAATGTGCTTGGGAGTGGGGTGGGGAAGAAGGGAAGACACAGACATACACAGAGAAAATATTTAGAAATTCAGGAACAAGTAAAAGCCAATAAAATACACTCAGTCAGCCATCAGTACAGAATAGAACTGAGAAACTTATTCAGAATGCTCAATTTGTTCTGCAGTTTTCCATGCCTTTCTGTTGGTCAAAGAAGAGCATAATTTACAGTTACATCTTTCATGACTAAATTACTAGAATTCACATGAATTGGTGGATTTTTCTTTCTATCAATTGATTAAATAAGTTCTATATATTACAATCTGAAGTCTGAATTACACATTCCCCAACTAACCAGCACATGGGAATTTACTTAATTTCAAGTTTGCTTTGAAGCTTGAAATCTGCTTTTGGTGACTTAAGCTTAATTTTGCATAAACATTTATTCTAGAAAAGCACCTCTGCTTCAACATACAGATCACAAATGAACCCAGAGGTGAGCAAACACAGAGAATGAAGAACCCCATCTTGTGCATTTTCCTTCCACCTTGAACATAAAGCATGCCAGAGTCACCGGTCACTAAGGTGGACGCATCTGTGCATACCAGTCTTACAGGGCAGTCTTAAAGAGCAATACAAAACTCTTTCTCTCTGCAGATTTTGAACAGGGTTTAGGTAAGCGTAATTTTTCTGTAGCAATATCTTTTGCTCCTGTCAGACCTATTCCTCTCAATTTGGGCTCACCAAGCACGGTCTTTAGTAACTGTGTTATATTGCAGAATCAGTGGGGATCATAAGGTGGGCCAAGAGGAGTGCCAGTGAGGGGCTCTACTGGGGTACGCTGACAACACCTAAGGACTGGAAAGGGAGTCACAGAATCATAGAATACCAATTTGGAAGGGACCCATCTGGTCCAACCTTTCCAGGCAAGAACACAGCCTAGACAAGATGGCCCAGCACCCTGTCCAGCTGTGTCTTGAAAGTGTCCAGTGTGGTGGAGACAACCCCCCTCCAGGGAGATTATTCCGATGGTTGACTATTCTCATTGTGAAAAATTTTCCTCTCATGTCCCATCAGAATCTGCTCAGGATTAATTTACACTCCATTACTTCTCGTCTTTTCCATGTGACTCCTTGTGTAAAGGGAGTATCCTTCTTCTTTGTAGCCACCCTTTAAACATTGGTACATGGGCAAGGGTAGGAAGCAAATGAATGCACCAACAGACAGTGCCCTGAATACCAAAACCCTTTGCTGCAGCCCTGTTCAGCCAGCCAGGGCTGTCAGTGGAGAGTCAGAGGTGGAACACACAGGCAGGATGGTGCAGCCACCCTGCACCCCACCAGCACAAATGTCTGCTCCATTGCTACTCTGCAGCTGGTAGAGCTCAACAGCATCAGGAACAGGCACTACCTTTTGCTGCCATATGCACCTTAAACAATGATCCTGCCTTTTGCCACCAGCAGATTGCTCTCAGGCATCGTCACCACCGGTTTGCTTTCTGCTGCAGAAACAGCTTAGAAGAGTTTTTGAAAAGAGAGCTGGGGTCCTGGATTATACTCTGACTATCTCTGCTAAAAAGGCCAAACTGCCCCCACCATCTGAAAATTATTCACAAAATTACCATCAGAACCTACTCACTGGTATGCAGAGTGAAAAAATTGCTTTTATAGTATTTTTTTACTGATCACTGCCTTGTAAGTGTAGATATATATAATCTGTCAAACTGTCCACAGCCTGCAATACAAATCACAGCATAAACCATCATACACTGCCCTCTGAAATATTTTCAGCTAGATGGATCGATGGGCCAAGGCCAACTGTATGAGGTTCAACAAGGCCAAGTGCCGGGTCCTGCACTTGGGTCACAACAACCCCATGCAACACTACAGGCTTGGGGAAGAGTGGCTGGAAAGCTGCATGGTGGAAAAGGACCTGGGGGTACTACTTGAAAGGCGGCTGCATATGAGCCAGCAGTGTGCCCAGGTGGCCAAGAAGGCCAATGGCACCCTGGCTGGTATCAGGAATAGTGTGGCCAGCAGGAGTAGGGAAGTGATCGTGCTCCTGTATGCTGCACTGGAGAGGCCACACCTTGAATACTATGTTCAGTTTTGTGCCCCTCGCTACAAGAAAGATGCTGCATTGCTGGAACACGTCCAGAGGAGAGCAATAAAGCTGGTGAGGGGTCTGGAGCACAAGTCTGATGAGGAGCAGCTGAGGGAACTGGGGTTGTTTAGTCTGGAGGAGGCTGAAGGGAGACCTTATCGCTCTCTACAACTGCCTGAAAGGAGGCTGTAGTGAGGTGGGAGTTGGCCTCTTCTCCCTGGTAACGGACGATAGGACAAGGGGAAATGGTCTGAAGTTGCGCCAGGGCAGGTTTATGTTGGACATTAGGAAAAATTTCTCCATGGAATGGGTTGTCAAGCATTGGAACGGGCTGCCCAGGGAAGTGGTTGAGTCCCCATCCCTGAAGGTATTTAACAGACGGCTAGACGAGGTGCTTAGGGACATGGTTTTAGTGGTGAGATGGCAGTGTTAGGTTAACAGTTGGACTTGATGATCTTAAAGATCTTTTCCTACCTAAACAATTCATGATTCTATGTTTGTCTACATTTGTTTACGTTTCTCTACTTTGGTATTATTTCTTTGCATCATGATCATGCTGTTCAGTTACCTATTGTAGCTAAAAGACTTAAAACAAAAGAAGTTGAAGGACAAGAAAACATCTCTGATGGAAGAGCCAAGCCCATTAAAAGCATTTTTCTAAGGCATCTGCATGATGCTGCTCAGTGTGAGGTTAGCTGGGCAGAAAATATACCTCTCCTGAAGAAACTTCAATATTCTTTTTAAAAACAACCAAACAATGAGAAGAGTGGAAAAATGGATAATTGTCTGGGAACTTCAGCATTTTCTCCCAGCAATAATTGGCATAGATAGAAAATTATGTCCTCAAAATTTACAGTTCATCAGGAGAAATCTGCACGAGTCAAATGCTCACAGCTCCTTGTCAGAAGAACTGACAGCATTTGTTTGCAGAATTATAAAGCTATACAGAAGTCAAAGGATTAACTTTCTTTTCATATTGGGCAATTTTTTTCTGCCAATTATACTAGTGTGAATGAAAGTCAAATCGCTGCCTTTTTAGAAGTTATGCCACATTTGTCATGGTGAAGCTCCTACCGTGGCACTTCTTTACTGACTCTTTAGCACCACTGATTCCATAATGAACCAAATTTCTGCAAATTCAGTCATTTCTGCTAGGTTTGTAACTGAGGCATATTCAATGCCTGTGTGTTTTGTAAATAGAAGTCCAAAACAGAGGGAAGGGGGAAGAATTTTTGTTAGGCAAGCAAAGTGCAGCTGGCAGACATGAGGGAGGAGGCCCTGAATTATTCCTGTCCATTTTGAGGATGGTTTCCTTGACTACTTACAAGAATGCAACAACTTTTCTGGGCATATGGAAGAAGCAAAGTGCCACTCCTTATTAGGAACCAAGCTCTTCCACCAACCGAGAGCAAAATAGTGTCCTTCTGACACTGAGCAATGGAAACACTGCTGCTTGTTTGCAATATCAGACTTTCCTCAATGTTAAACCAGAGCATACAGTGAGGCAATCCTCTTGCAGCCCCCAAAGATATCTAAGATGGTTGGTGTTCACACAAACTCCTTAAAAGTGGCTAACATTATTTACAAGCAAATACTTCCACCAAATATGTGGTCCACTTGGTTTAGGTGCTATGGATTGCCCTGCCTCCCCTATACGGTTCACAGTAGTTACCTGATATTTATTAAAATGAAGCTTGCAAAGGTTCACTACTCAACCTACTGGCCTTTTCCAGACCATTCTGCATCTTTTCTTTTATTCACTTACAGCTTACAGGTAGCAAGAAGGCACAACCATTCAACAGACAGGAGAGAGGGAGGGCCCAAGGACAAGGCTACAGCCACAGACATGAGCCTTTTACTGGCATCAATCTGATAGTCAGATCCACTTGTACTGGCTCAGTGCAACAGCCCCAGCTTTTGTCTTTCTATGGGAGCAGTGAATCAGGGATGGGATGTTGCTTCATCGCAGAACAGAACACACAAACTGCTTTTCCCCCATGATTAACACAGCAGAAAGCGGGAAACGGCATTGCCAGTCACCCAGGTGCAACCCTGCCTGCAGCTTGTAGGTCCTGACTCCAAGTCTTTACAAGCCCACCCCTACCTTGCTATCACATGTGCTTTTAAGACCCAGTTGTTTGACCATTTCTGAACAATAATTATGTTAATTACCTCACTCCTCTGTACCATCTCTAAAATCAGACACATACCTGTTTACCTGCACAGAATAAAGCCTATTTATGCAAAATGAGGGTATGGGGATCATTTCACCAATTTTGCTTTGAAACATACTGCATGTACTCTATCCACATCCACACAGAAGAAAAGCAGTGCAGCTTGCAGCCCAGACTCATGGCTTTGCACTGACTTAGCTATCTCCATGTAGAAATAAACTTAGCTGAATCTATGCAGATGTCAGATTTGTCTTGCCATTACACTGGTATATAAAATAGTTCTGTATTAGGAAAACATATGTCCAGGATTAAGCCTTTGACAATTTGTGCAGAGAACAATAGTGGTCTCTGCACTATAAGATGATAAACAAATATTCCAGATACCAGCACTTAGGTGGCAAAAATATCTGTGTGGAAAGGAATTTCAAGCATAAGTGGGCTTGCAGCCTGAAGCACGCACTGATTTTGCCTGTTCCTATTTACTGGTTCTCTAGTTTGAGCAATGAGAGGAGAGGGAGAAACACCTGCAGGAAGAAAACCAAATTAAAGCTAGAGGGAGAGCCTGCTCCACTCTAGGACGTGCATATCTCACTTTTTCAAAATGTACTTGGTGGTTCAGCATCAGAAGCAAGTGGTTCATGAGCCAGACCCAAGCTAGCAAAGACAGTGGAGCCTGGCTTTCCTCAGACACCTCCTCTCTGCATTCCCCTGAGACAGCCTGATGTGCAAACCTCTCTGGGTGTTATTGTTGTGGGTCAGTCAAGCAGTCCCCGCATGTCATTCAGTGCACCAGCTGTCACTACACAATAGCATTCATTCCACTGAACAATAAATTAAATCTCCCCCGAGTGCTAGTTGTGGTCTGCTCCGAGGCTTATTGTCACTTAACATGCGTTACTCCACACTCTGCACACCGCACGCAGGAATTCAGGGCTGGCGCTGCAGACACAGGGATTCTCACTTGAAATCCCTCACAAAATGCAGGTTTCCCTTCTTTCCCCCCCCCCCCCCCCCCCCCCCCCCCAAAATACCAAATATATAAGACACTCTGGTAAAGGATGAACTCGCAGGCAGGTGGACAGAGAGATGCAGAGCAAAGTTAACCCTGTTGATAGTTCTTGCTGAAATTGCTCCACAGGAGGTGGTGACTGGCAGCTCTGTGCTGTCTGTGCTTCCTGGGGACCTGTTGAGAAAACAGCCACATTTTGTGGGAGAAGCAATAGAGGCATAATTTCACCTTGTTTCTTGTTCTGCAGGGAAAGCTACTTTCTTGCATCAAGGGTGGCGACATTTGTCACTTAAAAACCCCACCGCATTTGAGAATCTTATATGTCTGAGATGAAGTATGGAAGTATACATCTTGAATGGCCAAAAATCTCTTCTAGCTTATTCTAGATGCTCACTGCCCTCTTCTCCACTCCTTCTTTCACACCAAGCAGTTCCATACTGCTTCTCCTTAGCTTGTATGAGGCACCCACAGCTCCACTCCATTTTCTTAACACAAAGAAAGCTCTCAGCTCTTCAGCCTTAGGCACTACTTTGGCCTCCTGAACTCTGACTGCCTGGCCCATGATTAGCACCTTCATCCCTAGCTGTGTTACAATTCCTTTTATTCATATTTTGTGTGACTTGAAGATCCCTGTGATTAGAAATTTGTTATGAGGCCTCATCCAAAATTGGGAAACATGATACAACTGCCAGGTAGCACTAGTCCTTTTGAGATATCAGAAAAAGGTTGAGAACCTTAAATTTTGAAAAAAAAGAAAAGTAAGGAAAAAAAAAAAGTAGAGCTACTCTTTTCAACTGTTTTTTGTCTCAGAACAACAGGGTTTGAAATAGCTAACATTCCTGTGGGATGGAAGTACCCTTTCTTATCAGCTCTGCAGGGCAGCAACCAGCAGGAGCAACTACAGACACCACAACAGGCCTTGAGGAACAGGACTGTGTTCAGTTTTCTGCAAATTGTTTTGCTTTTGGAGACATTGCTCAAATTTCTGTGTCTATTAGCCTTGAATTCAGGCTCCTCAAGAGCAATAAAACCTTTCTCCTTTGTTCTGCACTTTGCAGTGTTTGGTGGCTACTGTTCCAAACAATAACCAGAATGCCGGAATAATTAAGGTCATTGCTAAGTGCTTGCAAAGTTACTGCAGGCCACTGTGCAAGTGATCACTGGCTGAAATATGAGCTTTCCATGCATGTTTGCATATCTGATTCAAGACAAAACATGTTCAAGCAGGGCATGTTGTGGTCTTGCAAAAACCCAACTCCTTGAGTTTGTGAAAAACAAAAACAAATAAAAATAAACTAATCCAGGAATGTTCATCTCTTTGTTTCTCTTTATCCCAAACTATTAAACCTCATTTTAAGTTTGGGGGATTGGTTATTTCAATTTATAAAAAGCATTTGGAAGAACAAGGATGATAAACTATTAGACAGATCTGTTATCTAACCGTCTGCAGGCATTTTGCTAGTTCTGCTGATTGATAAAATATTTAACATGAAGCAATCCCTAACACGAGATAGAAACATACAATAAATGAATCTGTTCTTTCCAGATGGTTTGAACTGTGAGAGGGGAAAACCAAGCAATTTTTCAAAGACCCCATATTTTATATTCAAATTAACTGTTACTTGTAGGTCAGATCAATTTGTTTTGCTGTAATGGAAAGCTAGCATCTAGCACCAGAAGTGGAACTGCCTCTGGGCTTTGGATTTGTAAATGTGTTAAATCTTTTCAACATGATATCTTGTATTATCCAATCCTTTTGAATTACTCTGTCCCAACTTCCTACACACCCTATTCCGCTAACTATCACCAGAAGAATAAACTAGTTCATTCCAGCAAGTCCAGGGGCATGGATTTTAGGGCAGTTTTCTTCCCCTTCCCTTTATAGATGCTCCGTATTGACACATTACCAGATATGCTGCTGCATGTAAATCTGGAGGCTGGTTTGAAATTTATACTTCTCATCTTCAAAACACCCAAGTTAACATTTATGATTGCTTTTCATGACTCCTCTGATGGGTGCAGCTAAGTTGCCAGCCACAGAGGCCATCGGAGAAGGAAACTTTGCCCAGGGCAAGAGCAGCATGATGCTGTGGCAGCCAGGCAAAGGTCCCCAGTCTTGTGGTACCACACAAGCAAAGATGCTGGAGTTGGGGACAGCAGCTGCTGTCAGTGGAGAGAAGAAGGCTGGTGGCATGGGCCAAAGGTGATTTGGACAGTGTGGGTGCCCTGTCTCCAGACAGCCACCTTGTTCCTTGCAGATGCATGCTCCATGTCAGCCTGAGCTGCATGCTGTTTGGTTACTCTCCTACAAGCAAGCACATGGAGGGATTTTGTGTAGGAGTGTAAGGACAATAAATAGGATGAAAGGAGGATGCTGGAAACCCACTCTAAGCTCTCTCTTGATATGACCAACACAATCAGCCACCCCATCAGTTTGTCCAGCTCGCCAAAACCCTTCCAGTGTGCTCCCGCTGTACACGCAGCCCTGCTGGGCCTCCGGAAAGCCAAACCCTTCTGCAGCAGCAATGGGGGCTTCTGGGGCACAGTGACATGGAGGGCAAGTGGAGGCCAACCTCGGAGCCTACCATTCTACCATGGCCCCTTTCCCTTTCCCACCATCTGGCAGGCCCCTCTCTCCAGCTCCATGGTCAGCCCTGTCCCCAAAGCTCAGGGGTCTGCTTGCACCCATGGGGTCCCTGAGAGCCCTGGCCCTCCCTGTGCGTGGGTGCAGTTGGATCCTTCCTTCCAGCCTGACACTAAGGCTGTGGGTAGGACTGCACACATGGAGACTTTCCTGGTAGGCAACCTCTGCTCCTTGAGATGGGTTTGCAGATGGCCTTAGAGAAGGACTTCAAAATACTCTTCAGAAGAAGTGATGAAAGTAGCATGAACACCCATAGTTTAATCTACCAGTATTATCTGCTGTGTTCAGCTCTGGAGCCCTCAGCACAAGAAGGACATGGAACTGTTGGAGCGGGTCCAGAGGAGGGCTACTAAAATGATCCAAGGGCTGGAGCACCTCTCTTACGAGGCCAGGCTGGAAGAGTTGGGCTTGTTCAGCCTGGAGAAGAGAAGGCTGCGGGGAGACCCGATTATGGCCTTTCAGTACTTAAAGGGAGCCTATAGGAAAGATGGGGAAAATCTTTTTAGTAGGGCGAGCTGTGACAGAACAAGGGGTAACGGTTTTAAATTGAAGCAGGGTAGGTTTAGACTGGATGTAAGGACAAAATTGTTTACAGTGAGCGTAGTGAAACACTGGAACGGATTGCCCAGAGAGGTAGTGGAGGGCCCATCCCTGGAAACATTCCAGGCCACGGTGGATGGGGCTCTGAGCAACCTGATCTAGTTAGCGGTGTCCCTGCTCAGTGTAGGGGGGTTGGACTAGATGACCTCTAGGGGTCCTTTCCAACCCAAAACATTCTATGATTCTATGATTCTATGACTCTGATCAAGGCGATTTTTTGTCAATGTATTGATAAGCAATTTTCTAGCTTGGTACAGTTGATTGTCCAAGAGCTCACTTTCAGAATACGTCTTAGAAGAGGGAATGAGATGAACACACACGACAGTTAGGATGGTAAAACTGCATCAGGTTAGTGCTGAGAAGATTTTCATATTGGTGAGATCCATCAATAGATAGGAAAAGGAGTGGGAAGTGTCAGAGTTTACCAATATAGAAGTTATTTTGTTTAAACAGAAGTACAGAAATTTGGCCAGAACTTCAGAAGGTTGCATCAAAGCTAGATATACAGACATCGTGGAATATCACATTTAACGCTGATGAATGTGAATGAATGTACGTTGGAGCAAATGCTTTGCTCACATTACTGATTCCTAACCTAGTTGTTATGATTCAGGAAAAAATATCTCCTCTTTCTAGGGACAGTGCAACAGAGAGATTGTTAAAAAAACAGTAAAAAGAAAAAGAAAAAGAAAGTGGATGATAGTTTCATTATATTTAACTGTTGTACCAAAATTTCACCTGGATTTTTGTTCAGTCCTTTAGGACTGTAAAAAGACCAAAAGTTTCAAAGATACAAAAAAACATTGAGATGGTGAGGATGATTTAGCTGGAAAAGAGATGAACTGGAGGTCATATCAAGGGCATATAGTTGAAAAATGTTTTCAGGGAGGTAATCCACATACTTTTCCTATTTCTGCATTTTCAGGTAAAAGTGGAATTTAAGTTGTTTATCTATTCTGAAAAAAAAAAGAGTATTGGGGGGGGGGGGGGGGGGTGGGGTGTTGTTGGGTTTGAGGGGTTTTGTTTCTTTTTTTTCTAACGTTGCCATTCTTCATTGGGATGAAGTCAAAACCTTCTGAAAGGCAAAAGTAACCAAGCTCAAAATAACCAATCCTCTCACAGGTAGGAAGGGACAGAGAAGACCTATGTGCAGAGGGCCTCTCTGTCCAGCTGAAACCACAGACCCCGGGCCAATACTTTTTCCTAACAGTCTGACAGTGCCAAAGTAAAGGAGAGGTCTCATTCTCTTTGGTTTTGACCAGAAATTTCTCATGGTACTTGAGAGACTTGTTCTGCTAAAATTGTCATGTCCCTTCCCCAAAATAAAGAAAGCGTTTTGATAGACTGATGCTGAGTTTCTTGATTTTTGCTTCATAAAATTCTTGACCAAACCTAATGTCACGATCCACTATTGGGTTGAACAATTTGGCAGAGGTTAAACCCCCTTGCTTTCCAACCGACCTCAGATAATTCTGGGAGGTTGGGGGCGGCTGGGCTTAACTTCTGATTAATTCCAATATTCTATCGTGACTAAGGTTCCTTTTACATTCTCAGAAACAGAATTAAGACTCGAAACGGAGTCAAGTGCCAAGTCACTTTATTCGGCCAACAATAAACGCGAGAGAGAAAAGCAGAGAAAGAGAAGAAAAGCGAGAAAGGGGAAGAGAGGGGGAGAAACAAACGGCACAGG
>NW_009259786.1:1676987-1700818 GCF_000687185.1 Egretta garzetta | reverse complement strand
CACTCAGTTGCCGTGGTGATTAGGCTTTGGTGGTTAAGCTTGCCTGCCACCAATGTTGAGACAAGCTTCTAGTCCCTTACACCTAATAATTACAAAAGAGAGAAAGACTGAACTTAGAAAGCAATATGTTTAAAGGAAAATACTTTATTTCATAGTAAATTATTACCCAAGGAAATTCTGTAAATACTTTCAAGTCCAAAAGCTAGGGGAAAAGATCGTGTCCATACTGACATGATTTGTACAGGTCCCAGGATACCAGAAATTAATATAACTTCACTTCTACTCTCATGCATTCAAGAGCCGCAGGCCTAGCACAGCTTTATTCAGCAGCTTGGCGTCAGAGGTTTGCTAACTACAGCATCTCCCCATGTCAAAAAACAAAAGCAGATTTTTACACTTATGTGGAATTAGCTTCTTCCCTTGGTAAGTTCTTCGTGCCTACTACTTCTGTGAGACAGCTTGCACTGAGTTGCAGCAGAGCACCACAGGCAAAGCTACATAATTAATACACTAGAAAATTAATTAACCTAGTGCTCAGTGAGGAGGTTTGTTCTCTGTAACATGATTCTGAATAATCATTATCTCTTGCTTTCATTGAGTGAACAGTTTGCAAGCATCAGCAGCTATTGCAGGCAGTTACATCACTGATCTGTCATTCTTTCACAGCCATACCATATGGACAATAATAACTTAAATGGAGCCTAGCAGATGTTAAGGACACAGTGCATGGCTGGGAATGCACAGATAGGCCCAGTGTTTGCATTATTTGAGATGTTTTATGCTAAGATTTTTATCTCATAATAAAAAATATTTGTATAAATCAACATATATGTGGTAAAAATCTGCATCTATGTTTCATTAGTGTGACGAAGAAAGCAGATGGTACTACAGAGCAACATTTTTAAGTAGTCAATTGAATTTCTGAGACTGCATTTCTAAAATGCAGGGAGAAAAATGGTAAAAGATCATTTTTTGAATCAGTAGATTAGCAATAAGTTTTGTGTGTAGACACTCAAAAAGGGGGAAAAGATCCCATTTAAACTATAAGTACAAAAAAATCTATCTTTGTTTTCCCCACCTTCTTTGCAAAATACATTCCATTATTCATTTAGGGAACAGAAGAGGTGCTGCTTCACTGCTCAATAAATATACACTGAAAAAAACCAAGAAACTAACAACATATTTTAATCACTCTGGTTTTTTTGGTACTAGCATGCATGAGGAGGGACAGCTGCACACTTCTTAGTCACAAGCACTGTCTCCAAATACCACCCTCTCCTCCACCCTCCATGGTCCTGGGTACAAGAAAAGCACCACGAGAAATCCTGGGTCCACAAATCATCTCTCTGATAACAGCACTTTTCCCCTTGCTTACTCTATGAAACATGAAGCGAAATAATGGTGGCTGGGTGCTTCACAAAGGGAAGTGAAAACTTGCAAAAACAAACAGGAAACTTCACGGGGCAATGAAGCCAGTGCAATTGTACATGTGCACACACCCAAGCACCCTTCAGAGACTAGCACTTGTCTAACTCGACTTTTCAGCTGGCCCACTCCCTCAGTTTTTGTAAATTCAAGAGCATTCTCTGAATTTTGAGAAAATTCCTGTTCCTCTGAAATTCTCCTCCTGGGCTAAAGTACTCTGTCTGCACAGTTACTTCATAGCATTAGGGTTATAAGGGTTATTCTACTTCCTCATAAAGTTACAAGGAGTTAGGGTAATTGCTCTATTTTCCACCAGTAAGGTCATTTTTACTCTAGTTTCACCTGTTTCTCCTCATATTGAAAGCAGTGAAAAAAGCTTTTTTCGATTAAAGATGAACTTGATATTGCAACCTGAAGTCAGTATAATGAATTTACAACGCAGAATCAGAAACTGCATATGTTAGTCAAAACGGGAAAAAATGCTGTGATGAACCAATGAAACTTTCATAATAAAATAAAATGCTGAACTCTTCATCATGCAAAACGTCAGTTTCAGTTGTGTGAAGCAGCTCAGAAGAATTCAAGAACACAAGAAAGAAAGAAATTGAGAAAGAAGGAAAGAAATTGAGAAAGAAAGAAACTGAGAAAGAAAGAAAGAAACTGAGAAAGAAAGAAAGAAACTGAGAAAGAAAGAAAGAAATTGAGAAAGAAAGAAAGAAATTGAGAAAGACAAAAAAAAAAGAAAGAAAAAAAGACAGACAAAAAAAAAGAATGACAAAACCAAGAAAGACAGACAGGCAGAAAGGCAGAAAGATGCTACCACACCAAAATTGTTCCAAGATAATGAAAGTAGGAGGGAGAACAAGAGCTTTCCCTGTACTGCCAAGTTTACAAATGTGGGGAGAAGCGCTGCTAGCTACGCTGTTCATATGAGTAGGTTTTACATATTTTTTGTTGGATAAAAAGGTTCACCAATGGACTCCAAATACTAAAAACAGAGAAGTGGGTCAGTTCAGAAAGCCCAGGGGAGATGGGCCAGGTGGAAAGCAATGACTTAATGCATTTTAAGTGAAGGAACTACTGAAATCTGTTGGATGTATATTTTCACTGAAATTTTGTATTGGTTCTAAAACCCTAAAATCCCAAAATACCTTGCCACCCTTGTGACACAGGGAAAATTCAGTACCTTTAAGAAGAATATCTTGCACTTGTGGACAGACCTTGAGAGCACAAACAATTGATTTCCCAGTACCAGAATTACAAGCAAATTGGGACTCAAGGCATCTATGTCTTTCACAGTACCACCGTATCTTAAGTGTTGCTCATTTCCCTCCCCTCAAGTACAGTCAATATATCAGTTCTCCCCAGGAACCTACCCCACTTTCAGAAGAAACCTGATCATTCTAGGAGCCTGAAGTCATGTTGTGCACATGAGGTCAGCAGTAGACTTCCCATCACAGCTTCAACTTTGAGCTAAACTGCACAAATGCATATATACCAAAACACAACTTTATCATTCCATCTCCATGGAGGCCAAAATAAACAGAAGGTTAGACTGCTGAAACTCCCAAGCACTGTCGATACACAAATATATTGCAGTCAGACATGAATATACATATACAAGCAGCCAACGTGTTGCCTGAACATAGCAAAATAGGGGATAGAAGCTTTCCTCAATTAAGTCAGCCAACATGTCTCATAGCAAAAGTTCAGAAACATTTGCTGTCTCCATCCCACCTTGTAAAATACATGTAACAAATTACTTTGTGATTTACATCAGAGAGAATGAGTGATTATGTAAAAAGTACTGGCCTCAAACCTATAAGAGTTTGGCACTCAGCAGTTTTACTTCTGAAGATAAACAGAGCACCCACTTCCCACATCCCCAACCTGTAACCTAACCATTCAGGCTGAGCTTCAGCTGTATTTTTCTCACAGAATGGTTTCCTAATTGCTCAGTGCTGCTACCAATTTGCTACGGCTCCACAAAGAATTACAACACAAATGTCATTCTGAGCAAAACTGAAGAGACTCTTCTCCCTATTTTCCTGATTCCTCCACAGATTGCAGCAGATATGTTGAGAGCAGATCTATCCCTTCACACCATATCTTTGTCCTTTTCCACTGACTAAAAAGGTACAGAGGCTCAGGCATTCATCTGAAGTCAGTTAATTAAGCATTGGCATGTCATGGCTAATTTTTTCCCAAGGGAGGACAGGAAGAGGAGTGGAAGGAGGGATGTCCCCTTATGCCTCTGTCACACCGCTGCCCTGGGGCAGGATGACTAAGGGACTGTGGGGGAGAAAAGCAAAGTGATGCTGCTGGCTTCACCCCTGCCTTGTGCATGTCTTCTTCCTTTTCTACCCGGTGACTTGCAACCTGTAATTTTGTGAGCAATCTGGGTGTTCCCAGCTCTCCCCTCCATGTACTTTCAGGATAATTAGTCAGCTGTTCCAGCCTTCCCTCTTCCTGGAGGATCAGCACTGCCTAATGACCTAAGAAGGAGGCAAAATACTGCACTAATGACATTTGCTGAGGATCTTAACCAGAGAGGAGTTGAGGAGGAGAAACGATTGTATGAAAGCACTTACAGAGGCCCAGAGTAAGTCATCGTGACTCATCAGTGCCTAGCTGAAAGAGCAGTGGCAAACTGAAACACACAAAAAAGTATTTTCAGGTCAGAATCTGCTTCCCACTTGCAGCAAACAAACAGATGAGAAGGCAGGAGCCTATCATTGATTTTAATTAGTGGTTCAATTATGACCAAATGCTCAGGTATATATGAAATGGTACAGAAAGGCTGCTGCCTGCCTGGGCAGATCTCTACTCCTCCATGCATCAAGAACACAGTTCAGAACTCAGCTTGTTGAGGACTGAGTTATTTTTGAAGAGGAAAAAAAAAAACAAACCCAACCCAGAAGCCAGCTGCAACTAGTGCTGCTGAAATAATTTAATGCTTTAGAAAATGTCCAGCAACTCATCAAAGTCGTGTAAGGGTTAAGAGAGAGCAGGGGAGAAACCATTACCAGCCGGTGATTCCTTCAAAGGAGGCTGCTGCCTCCCCATGCGGGTCTGCTCACATAGAAGCAGGCCACAGACTCACCCACCCTATTTCAGGAAAGCTGCTTTGTTTCATTGCTGTTAAAGCCTGAAAGCTGAACTGTTACAAAGGGCTGAGTCCAACCCCACAAAAAAACCATGATTTGCTCCCCAGTATTTTCCCCTTTCCACTATGCATCTTGTCACATCAAGACTCACAGAGAAAATTAATTTCACTTGATAGCACTGTCTCTACTTTAGCCTTAACTAAAATGTACATGCAAAGACAGAAAACATGGGTTTAAAACGGGCCAGATTAGAAGGAGGGGGTGGTGGTAAGAAGAGCGCAGTGCAGTCATGTGGTAAGAACCTCCAGTTTTCACCTGTATCTCTAGAATCATAGAATCATAGAATCATAGACACAGAATCATCTAGACATATGATGAATTCATTTGGGTCCTGGGAACCTCACAGACTCATTAGAAGAGTTCAAAACTCACTCGGAAACACATTTCCACACAATTGACTCAAACAATTGGTAACGTTGTTAAAGAAAGCAAGAAAAAGGCCACAAAATGCTCACACTACCTATGGCAAATGGCTATATCATTATTATCAGTTCCCAGTTCCAGGCCCTTCATTCTGTGAGTGCGTACCTGAAGATACATGCGCTATCCATTGGTTTTCTCTCTTTTACTCTCTACTTCTTCTGAGTCACATGAATTACTAGTTATCAAGTTGCCCAAACACTTTTTCAGAAATGGAGACTATTTTTAGAACTAGTTACAATTTTTCGAATGGTGTGACAAACATTTTTCAGCACAGTTCACATTAGGAGACTCTGTCTAAGTCTATATAGGCATTTGGGAAGTGTTTAAACATACTAATAATCTGCAAAAGGTCTGAGTAGGATGAAACATTCCAAGAAGCCTTGCTTAGAGCTAACAACTTCAGAGGATTCAAGAAAGTTTTTTGGAAATAGGAAATGGATTTATAAATCAGTTCCTGCTTCTACCACTGTATAGGACAGAGAGATCAAAGTAAGTAAACAAAAAAAAATTCTTACTTGGCAGGTTCTTTATTAAGCTAACTTTTCCCACATGTTTGAAGATCAATCAAGTTGCACAGACTGATTTAGAAGATGTAATCTTACATCTCCAAATCCCTCACAAGCATAGTGTTCAAAGGTTAAGAATACGGGATATATTATTATTTTGCAGCTATAACATGGTAACACAATGTGGGCCTCTTGATTCAGAGTGCCAGCATGTTAAAACTTGTGCATGCTGTCGGGAGACAGGCTTTTTCCAATATAAATTCAGTCCAAGAATTTCATGACCGATGCAAGAAAGACTATGAAGCCACTCTCAGGTGAGATACAAGCATGTGTCCAAGTGATGCAGAGTATGGGCAAAGCCATCATGTCTAGTGATGTACTTGGACAAGAGCTAAAGACATCGCTGCCATCAGGACTTGCACAATCTAAAAGAAAGCTCAGAAAATCAGCAAGCTACAATTTACTGAACAGAAAGTTAAAAAATGCACTTCCAAAGAGCAAAGCTTAATCACAGCAGAGAAGTTCTCAGCCAAAACTGAAAAACCAAACTATAAAGGAGCTGCGTTTCACAATCATTATCCTAAAAGTGGAAATTCTGCATAGCACTCCACCAGAAAATCACGTGATTGATGTTAGAAGGAAAGTCTTTCTTTTATCTGTAGCTCTTATTCTGTGAGCTCCTTTCTTTTAACTTTCCTAGAAAGATTCAGTCAGCAGCATCACACAGCATATCCCACTGATCTCTCATAGAAGGCCAAATTCTGCTAGTTTGGAAAAGCCATTCCTCAAGGCATTTAACCTCTGGTCTTTCTTCACAGCTAGGGGAGAGACTTCGACCCTTCCTTGCCATGAACTGGCCATTCTGCTCCATCACCAGTTACAGACTGGGGTGGCAGTTTAATATTTCTACCATTTGAGTTCTGCAGCTCCATGTGAACTCATGGAGAGGAATGGCTGACAGTTCTTACTGTGGTTTGATGCCAAATGGCTTTGCCGTCCCCTCTGTTTATTTTCAGAAGTGTTTTGTGGTTTTCTGTTCATTTGCCAGAGGGAACAATGAGGTTTTATGGCTAGGGAAGATAATTTCACAAACTATATGCCTTCATTGGCAGGAAAGTTAAGAGCACTGGGTTAGCTGTCTGAAGGAGGCAACAAGCACAGCACATGCTGGCTTAAAATATCAGATGCCCTGTTCCCATATGGCTAGAACAAAAGCAGGTACTGCTAGGTGACAGCCATGAAGGCAGTGTCACAGGGAAGACCTACAAACTCACACCTCAGTCACTAATTGAACATCTTTGCTAGTTGAGACCATGTGAATTGTTAGCAAGCTTTAGCATCCCGGATGGGAGAAGGAAGGAGTGGGGAGCTATCCTTTGGCAAGGCTCCTTTCTAAGGCACCTGCCACCATTACAAGATGCCAAACCCAAGTTACACATTCCCTGAATGCCTGAACTTGGACACTGAGCAAGGGTATCCCCTGCTAGAGCCCCTGGCCCTGTCGCTATTGAGAAAGCTGCCCAGAGTAATGGCCCTCCAGCTCTGATGCTGGATCTGGGCTTCACCACTCCATTGCCCTTCGCAGCTAGCTAGCGTGGTCTCCAGCTACCTTGCATGGATCTGACCCTGCTGCAATCACACCTTCACTCTGCACAGTGGGGGTGGGCAATGTCACTTCCCAGCACATGCAGAAGGCAGTTTTTAAGAACTTAGGCGTTTTTTTAAAAGTCTTAGGCTTCTTTTAAGAAGAATGTATTTGCCCTTCATAGTGATTATGGGGCTTGGCTACTTGTCCTAATTTCTAAAAAAAACCCCACAACATTATTTTTAATATTGTGAATGAGGCAGATTTTTCATCCAATTAAATTTCTGTCATAGAATTTAAAGTGGGAAACTCAAAGTGCTCACCCTTTCCCTTATCCCTGTAAATATTTATTATGCTTGAATAAATGTCAGGCCCGAAAAATGGAGAGATATTATGAGGCTTTTATTTTGAGCCTGTTTTAAGAGCCACTGATTTCCCATGCACGCTAAAATCTCACTCTTTAGCAGTTGTATTTGGGCCCTGATTCTGCAAACACACAAGTACAACCATAATGTTGTGCAAACAAGGAGCTCCATCTTGTGCAGTACAGTCATCAGTCCCACTGCGTGCCGGACTGCAGCCTTGTTTTCTAAGTCAACAGCACCACTTCAGAGACCTATTTTTGCTGAAGATTTCTCATGGGCACATCACACATGGGTTCTCTGTGCATGCCAAATGTGCACCCTATTAGAAGGGCAAATCCTATTTCTTTTGTTTTTCCAGCCTGTCAGTGTACAACCTAATTCTCACAGGTAACAGGCAGGCTGGGTAACATGCCAGAATTTTTTAATTATGTATGTTAGAAGAGAAAATCAGCTAATGCTTAAAAAGTGCTTTGAAGGTACTAATACATAAATACTAACTAGTATCTATTTAGAATGCAAATAGAAAGGATGCTGTAGTACTCAGGGTCCTTTTTCAGGTAAACACTAACTTTAGCTGTACAAAATGTTCCTGAATTACATTTTTCACTGAGAGCTCCAAAACCTCTCCAGAGCTGGCCTTTCAGCAGCCAGTCTGAATTACACAGGAACCGTTCTGCTGGGTGAGCCTGAAAAGTGTCTGAGGTGCTGCTGAGATAAATGTCTGAACTTCCTGGCGATTCTTTGAAACCTATCCAAACTTCTTGAGATTATGAAACTAGGCTGGAAATAGAGTAGCTATGCACTTTTTTGGTGTGTGTTGTTTCTGTTTCTTCTGCTTCAGGCTAGACCAGAAAAAACATGAAAACAACAATTATCTCAGGCAGGCCTGCAAAGTTTTCCATTTTTCCCAGGAGCTTGCTGCTTTTTGCCCTTTTATATGGGTCTAGGGGAAACCCCAGCTACACGATGCTGCTTCTAATGACAGGCTTTACAATTGGCATGGGAGGGCAGATGCAGCTGTGATTCCACACATGATCAGATAATGCCTTCTACGCTCTGGAAAATGGCAATACCTCACCACAACAGTCAAAGAGTTGCTGTTAGGTTCAAATTGGGCAAATTAATAAGAAACAGAACTTCTTATTTAACAGATGTTAACCCGATTACTTTACAATTCTGCAAATACTACTATCTTCTAAGCAAGTCTTCTTGTTTGAATGGTTTCTTAATACTTCTGTCTCCTGTGTCTCTGTAGGAAAGATCCATACAGATTATTTACTGAAACAGGAAAATAAGAAAATTGACTTTCCTATTTCCTAAATTGAGCATAAGCAATTCCAAGCCAGGAAAGATAAAGGTCAACACAAAGACAGCAAAAAGCATCTGGTGACAAAGCCCTTCAGCTTTTAAATAAATAATTAAATAAATGTCCTCTCATCTCAGTGTTCCTTTCACTTCCAACCACAGATGAGGCAAACCAAGAGGCAGGTAATTGTTCATTGGTTTTGTTACTTCTTTTTCATCTTAAGTGACCCTCTGAGATGGCCAGCTGACCAAACTGGTGTTAATGTTTTACTTCTGGTCAGCCTGGGAAAGCCAATGCCCTGAAATTTTAACGTTGTTTGTTTGCTTTTAAGCAGAGCTTGAATGAGGTTGAGAAGCCTGAATGTGTGTAAAATACTGTATTTTTCTGTGCCATGTGTCCTGAGAATGCCATGTGTCTTTTTGAAAATCAGTGGGTTTTGACCTGACTGTTGCCAAGTCTTTGCAGAAACCAGGATTTCACTTTCCCCAATGAGACATTTTCTTTCTGAGTGCAAGGAATTTGCTTGTAGCCAGGTTTGTGGAAAGACCTGGGGTAGTGCTCCAGGCACTTTGTCTTCTTTGGATGAGTATGTAAGGCTAGACTCACTCTAGCTCAACTAAATTGCTGTTTTCACTAAATTCTTGATTCTTACTTGAGCTTTTACTGCCCTTGCTAACATCATATCCATTCCCAACATCACTGCAACATCACCACTTGTTGCAGCAATGGTAAATGCTGTGTGGGAAGGTCTCTGGATGCTCACCTCTGTGCCATGTGGTCTTACTCGTAATAATAAGAATGACCAAAACCAGACTGTCCTGTAGCAATCTGGAGAACAACAACTAAAAATATTTCTGTTACAGATGTAGCCTGTCAAGGCGGCACTGAGAGTCAAATTTTCTAAGTAATAAATTAGAAATATGTATGCTAGGGTGCGGGTGTACAACCAGATGTGGTTTAATAATTGATTTAATAATTGAGCAGGTTGGTTGCAATATAATTGCTTCAATCTCCCTCTTTGAAGTCAAGGTGAAAATGTTTTAATTCACAGTTGGGATGTGCACGATCATGGCAATAAGCAGTCATTAAGCTGCAGACGCTTGGTTGTATTGATCGCCTGTGTCCTACTGCTCAGAGGCTGCACAGAGAAGCAGAGAGATGGGGGAGTGAGTTTGCAGTACATGACCTGGTTGCTCTGCGCTGTTTTCCCAGTTGCATGTATGTAGTGACTACCATGCCTGAAATTTTCAAAGTGGAGAGAACTACTTCATGCAAAGGCATATTTACAGTGCCTTAATACTATCTGTGAGAGGTGACAGAAAAGAGCTGCTAAAAACAGTCACAGTCTAGTATACTTACATTGCTTCACTTAGGGAAGGCTTCATACGCTAAATTAGTGACAGCCCATTGTTTGGAAAGCAGGGTAGATAAATATCACATGCATTTGAACAATCTGAAAAAAAAACCAAACACGATCACAGCTGATATTAAACATCACCCATAGGCAGTGCCTCAGTGGGGTGCATATAATATAGCTGCATTAATACCAATTCTTTTTTTGTGTTACGAGCAAAGCATATCATGCACACATATTCAGACCCCTCACGCGTTCAGGTTATTAGACTTAGGTTTCGGTTGTGGCTAAGAATGGACAGACTATTACCATTGTAATTTGTACTATGCGTTCTCCTCTGTTCATGTCACCTAGTGTGAAAATAGCTTAAGTATTGAATTTTAATAATGTGCATTTGTACAACTCTCCCAGAAAATACTGAGCTTTTATTCAAGATTAGTCTGTCACTAATGCACATAAAATTGCATTAGAATGTTGGTCTTACACAGGCATAGCCCCAGGTAGTGCAAAAAAGTGTGGCTTTGGAAGGATACAATACAATCTTTCTTCAGGAAAACAAACTGAGCGTAAAACCACACCTAGGCTTCAACCATCCTCCTCCTGCCTCTTTGGAATTTGTCTCTCCTCACTTACCCTTGCACTGATTCTGCATTCTCCAAGCGTAAGGACTGAATTTTTATCCAGTCATACCTTCAGGCTAAAGAAAGGGAATGTTTATTCTATATGCTCACATCCATTTTTAATATTTGTATAGGATAATAACAATCTTTTTATCTGAACAAGTATTTTTTAAATCTACCAGAGTACCAGACTTCCACAGCTGAGGATGGGCAAGCAGACAGGTAGGTAGTTACTCCAGAGGCGGCTTGTTCTCAGAATTATCAAAGTCCACTTCTTTCCTGGAAAACAGCACCCATACAGTAGCAGGTCAAGCTCACCTCCCTTTGCTGACCATGATCAACACAAATTCGGATGAGTAGTCACTGCTACATCTAAATACATAACTTTTAACTGCAAGCTCACTCTTATCAGCAACCCAAATGCAGGTTTGGGAGACTCAGCTTTAGCCAAAAAAAAAAAAAAAAAAAAATAAACCTTCTCATTTCTACATTTAAGAGGCCCACATTCAGGAGCATGATCTGCTCCACTGCTCTGTGCAGCAATATTCACTTTAGCACGTATGTTATAGCGGCAGTTTTGCTGAAGACCCACCTGAATCTTGTGAAATTATGAGAGGCAATTTCTGCATCAACTAAGTGTGTCAAAGTCTAATTGTTCCCGAAATGTATTTTTTCTTTATTGACTACATCTGTATTATTGATGTTTTTATATGTTTTGATAATACTGCCTGTGTGGCCAAGGGAGGTATTTATGCACTCCCACAGCATACTGAGCAGCTTCCCAATGAATCACTTGCTTTGAAACACCAAGGAATGATTATGACAGCACCAGGAAGGTGATGAATTCAATTTATCCTTCGTGTTCAAGGCTGCGCAGTAAATTGTGGTACAGTTAGTCACCATAGCAAGGAGCTGGCAAGCACGTGAGGATTTTATGCAATTACCAGCTTTCTTTCATTGTAGTTTGTATCCTCTGAATGTCAGTTCACTGTCTTTTCAAAAGAATTCACTCCTTTTTTAATTACTTCCATCACTTCCTCTTCTTTTCACCCTGACGAAACTACTTTGCACTGATCATTTGTGTTTAGCATAGATTACACAGGCACAGCATTATGAGATGAAGGGTTTGTAATTAACCATGCTGTTACGTTGTATAGCTTCATGTTTATTCAAAAGATCCTGTTATGCAGCATCATTACCTATAAATCTCTGCAAAGTAATCATAAAAAGATTTTAGTCTCTCTTGGCAGGGAAGGGACTCTTCATTTTTGACAGTCATGTTTGTATTTAACCTGTATATGAATTAGTCAGATCAAGCAACTCAGATAACACTTGTTAGAAGTTGCTTTGTATACAAGCAATTCCTACATCACTTTTTAATTATTTGCTTTTGCTCTTTAATCTTGTAATAATTCCAAGTAGTAACACTTTCGAAGTGATATACTAGGATGCAAGCTCCAACTCAAGGTTTCCAGAACATCCCAGAAACTGTAGTAGCAGCATTCACGAATAAAAGTGACCCAGCTGACACCAGCTACTGAGGCCAAGTCTAAGACAAGGGCAATTGCCTCAAGTCATATGGGGTGAAAATCCTAACAAACATGATGGTGATGACGATAATGCTTGGTTGGTCTAGAGGCGTAAATTCATAATTAAATCCAAAAACATTCATGGCAATAAATCCAATTACACTGCAGAAAAGTGCATGCCAGCAGCACAGCACAGCTTAGTGCAGATGAACGGGAAACAGTGACCACTGATTTGGGGATATACCGCAGGCTTCCTACCTGAACTTTCCACTTTCGCAGCTGTGCTACCAATGAAAAGTTCAACCGAGGAGAAGATACAGCACAGTGACCTTTTGCAGATGTGAAATGTGCTGTGACTGGGAGTAATGACTGAGGATAAGAGATTGTTATGGCCAGCTGCTGAATTGGATGACATTGCATCACATCCGTAATCCAAATGTATGTAATGGAGACAGAATATCAGGAGAAGGTACTAGCCCAAACCAGAAAACTCAATTCTGCAGTAAACACTTAAAAGATCTAAAAAGGAACTGCAGAAGTCTATCACTTATTAGTGAATCTTTGAGGTAGACAATGTTACATTACTGAAAGCTACATGGTATGTGCATGTTATTAATGATCAGTATTAAATGCAAGGTGAGAAAAAAAAGGCTCAATGAACCAAGGTTAGGTGCTGAGTCAAGTTCACATATCAGTATCCAGACATATTTATGTGGTCAGACTCACATTTTTACCTCAGTGTTTTCCCTTAGTACTGAAATCTTGCTTATGTGCTGAAATCACTCCTTTGAGCTTATATTCAATTTAAAAACTGGAATCACATCATCTTTGTAATAGGTGCTTATAATCTGGTTATCTATGGAACATATGTGTTCAAAGCACTTTGGAGAAGCTATGCAATGAGTATGGATTCTTTTGTATCTGATTTTAATTTTTGTAATACTAAAATTGCGGTCTCATTTATGTTGAAAATCTACTGTCCAAACCAGTGCATAACACATTTGGGTTTTTTTTTCTTTATGGTAGAAATTCATTAAGGGTTCTGAGAAACTAGGGCAAGTTTAGGTACTTCCTGATGTTAATACTATATGCTTAATAATTGGTAATATGTACATCTGTTTGCAATATAAGAGGTTCAGGTTCAGGTAGAATTCTCGGTAAAGCAAAAATGTCAGCTTTCTCTCTCTCTGCTAGAGAACTCAGTGGGAGGTTCTGTTTGGAAAGGAAGGCGTACCTTGCCTAAAGTGATGTTAGCCCCTAAAGTGACCTTGTTTATTTGAATCACAAGAGCACCCAGAGACAGGAACAAGGAATAGTATGTCAGTCTCTCGGCAGGCAGGGCCCTACATGAAGAATTTACTGCCTAGGTTTTGCCAAGGGCAGCAAGGAAGCGAGGCTCAGAGTTGGCTGAAGCACAGTGAAATTTTGAAAAAGTGTGTTCCCAGAGGGCTTATTCCAGCATGAGCAGTTGTTTTGCAAACTTTTGCAAAAGTGATTTTAAGGATGGGAGAAAGTGGAAAGGTAGTTTACAACTCCATCATCACCTTGCTCTTACTTTTGCAGCAATCTAAGAGAAAGCAAGAGAAGTTGTTTGTGGTTTGTTTGCCAAGTCTCTCTGATACAATGGTATTGCAGCCTGCCCATGTCATTCCTGCAAGGAGTTTTCTTCAGTTTTCTGTTGCAGTGATCACCGATGAAGTGCTGTGGCAAGGAGCAAACAGCTTGGCTTCTTTAATGGTGAATTCCAGGCTCTTTCACATCCGAGGCCTTCTCTTGGGTACAAAATCTGTGCAGTGTAGTTTGCATATCAGAAAAATCCCACTGGAAACAGCCTTACCCTACCTCCCCATTGATTTGTTTGGGAGCTCAGGCAGAGTCGTCAATCAGATAAAACACCATACTAGATGTCTTCCAGCTGACATTAGAAAGCCTAGTATTGTAAGTTAATTCCAAAATAAAGCACTACAGATCGTCCTTTGGATGTTTTTAAAGTGAATATATCCCTACCTGGAATCATTGGTTTAATGAGAAGTGATTTTCTGGAGATTAATACACTGTCCTATCTTTTCTGACTTCACAGATAAGCTTCAGATGTACACAGCTGGGGTAAAGAAGCTCAACTGTGTACCTGGGTATATCCAATGTGTGAACTATTCTAGGTTTATATTTTCTAAGATCCTGTTTATCAAATAGTGATGTTCACAAAAATGCTGTACAAAATCAAGGTCTTACTATTTCTTTTATAATGAAGAGTAACTTATTAGAGAAAAATGTGGGAGGTTTTGATTTGTATGGGGGAGCATGGCTCTAAATTCTTTTTCTGCAAGCATAATAGATGTTTTCATCTTTATCTTTTTTTTCTTTTTATATCAATTTCAATGAAATTGAAGGAGCAAGGAAATCATAGTTGTGCGAGGGAGAATTCAAAAATACTTCTAAGAAAAAAAATATATATTAAGTGCAGCTGGGGAAGAAGAGTGGACAACACTAATTGAGTTCAGGTGCTAGCTTTCATTAATGCTAAGGGCAGTTGCAACTGTGACACAAACACAATGACTGGATTTTGCATGTAGCATCAGCAACCTTATGTATATTGTCAAAACACTGCTGAATTGAAGATACTCAAATATCAAGTAAAATCTGCTTTCTGAGTTTACATTATTCCTGAAAATTTTTACACATTGGTGGTTTGAGCGTGTAGAAATCACAGGGAACAAACTCTCCCTGCCTCAGTCTCAGATCCCATCAAGAGTAACCTCCACTGAGGAGAATGAGCATATTCTCAAGTTTATAGACCTACCACATTTGCAGTGACAGACTTCAGAGCCAGCAATGAGTCATAAAAAATGTAAGTAAAACTTAGTGGTCAGGGGGTTTTTTTAAGTCTCTGTAGGTCTCAAATTCAGCAGCCCGTTTTACCTGCTTCGGAGCAAAACCTTCTTGCAGCATTGCAGATTTGGATCTTAAAAGGGGCAAACTCTGGTGCTCAGTACTGAAAGCCACTGCTCTGTGTAAAGTGTATGGCTGTATAAACCCAGAGAAACAGGTTTACAATGCTCCTGGATTTTTCCTGGTCTGATCCAATTGCTATCCGAAGCAGGGTTAGTGCAGACCCATATGGAGCAGGAAGCCCATGGTGGGCTCCCCAGGAGGACATTCACCCACTGCTGTGCTGTCAAGATGTTGGGGCATGAATCTCATTGATCTCAATGTTATGTCCAGGCATTTTTCAAAGTCCAAGTTACTGAAGAGAGGACCCAGATCATTACTGGAAAGGCAGGTGGGCATGGAAAACTACAGTAGGTCCATTTCACTCAAGGGAAGGGGACTGTAGTGAAAAGCACCAGGAATATTGCAGGCCACCCACCTGGGTTCCCATCTCAAATGTCAGGAAATAGGCTGGGACAGTTCTCCCTACAACATATTTTCTCTGATAAACAGAGACAATACACTATTGCTATTTTCCCAAATGGATTTTTCAGCATTACACTGCTTACTGTTTCTCTTTACAAACATAACATGCATGAAAATACCTGGGAGGACCAACAGGAAAAATGTAAGAAAAAGTTTATGTTTTTAAAAATCTTCCAAGCAATACAACATGAACTTAGTATTTTTATGTTGGAGAGACAAAATTTTTCCACAAAGAGGATGTTGAGTTTGGGAAGAGTACTTTAGACTTTGGTCATCGCAAGAGAAGCTAAATGCCTTAAATAAATGAAAGCACAGCATGTGGTTGTATAGCCTGAGGGACACAAATATGCTGTTGCCACAAAGGCCCCACGGATCTGGGAATACATCAGACCATCTAAGGACTGGTGCCATTTCTATGGCCTTGACAACGTGGGAAGGGGCTGATAGCAGCTGACTTTGGCAGAGAATCACAAAAGCATCCTCCAAAACCAATGCTTACAAAATGTGTCCGATTTTTGAGTATGGTAAACAGTGATCTGGATGGGACTGATCATCTTGGAAGGGAGCAGATGGCACTGGGGAATCCTGGCAGAGACAAGATCACATGCTAATGAGTCTTTTAAAAACAAGAAGGGGACTGGGAATGGGCAGATGGAGCAGTGTAAAGGCTGGAAGTAATATGGGCAAGGGGGCTTAATTTTAATTACTAATTTTTTAATTGAGAGTATTAAAAACATGAATCAGGTGGGACTGGGCAGCTGTGAAAGGACATCTGGGACAAGATAAAGGATGGCAGAGATTTGGGAAGAAAAAAGAGGGGCACTGCTTTGTGAGAGCACTTGACAGCACCGCATCATCTCTGCCCAGGCCTGGAAGCCAGCCGGGGATCTCTCTCCTCTGCCTTGAAGATGCTTCATTTATCCCCTGGGTGAGTATCCTGGGCCAAGTGCCACTAGCACTGCTCAGACAATGCTTCTCTTCTGCATTTGTCAGGGCACAGTCGGTGCCACCCTACACACAAATGTCGCACGCTTGGTTTCCGTGCACTGCAGCCTCTGTGGAAAACAAGGGCAAAAGAAAATGTGAAGGTAGGGTCATCTTCTCTTCATTCTTTTCAACTGCTCATGTTATTCAAATATTGCATTCCAAATGCTATTTACCCATTTGAAAATGTTCTATTTTAACACCTTGTTTAATACTCAGTACAAATAATTTGTCATTACTTGTGTAGTACCTTTACTTCCCCTGTTTATTTAGAGTTTTAAACACTTCAAGTCAAATATAATGGTCTGCTCTGTCAGCCACACTGACACACATTAAAACTGAAAGTTGTCTTGTACTTAAAAAAAAAATTTAGGTTTGTTTCACCTGTGACTAGAGAATAATCTTAAAAGACAGAAAGTGAATCAGGTCAAAATATGTGGCCATCATGGACAATAATGGGCTTTAATGTGAGCTTTCATGAGTTCTTAACTGAACTGCAGATGGCTCTAAAAATCAAGAAGCTTGCTAATACATAGCATATTTCTGTAGAGTGACACCTTGCTGCCCATTTTAAGAGTGTAAAATAAACATATTATAAAGATGCTGAGTAACAATATGGTTTTTTTCTTAACCGTATTATTTTTCTCATTGCCCATAGTATGTTTAAAATCAGAATAAGGTGATTGTTAGAACATCATTCTAACATGATTTCCATTAAGTGAGGTGTAGGCAGAGACCTCAGAACTCTGCAGCTGGCAGCAGTCTTGTTGCTGATGGGTACTGTGCCCAGGCTGACATGTCTGCAGATTTTTATAGACATATGCAGATACGCACCTGCAGAAGGTAAGAGAGAGTCATCACTTACAGTTACTGTTTCCTTCTGAAGGGAGCTTTATGAATCAGCTAAGACCACTTAAGCTGAAATTTTGACATGAGCAATTCCTTTTGCACCCACACAGTAGCGATATGCATTTTCAGCCATGCAGTGCAGAATGATGCTGATCCTTTGAATAGCAATAGATTCAGAACAGTTTATTTCAGCCAGGCACCGTGCCTGTTGTTGATGCTGTCACATTTGGCAGTAACATAGCTTCTCTTTATTTAAAAATATTTGCATTTATAACGTATGCAGTAAGAAGTATCAATTCAGTTGCTTCAGGGTGACAGAGGTTGTGTCCTCCACTGAAACTCCTTTATAAAATATTTAGGCAGTTGCAGTTAAGAGGAATAAATTCTTGGCCTCATTAAGGAAAGATTTCCAAATTACTCCAGCAAGGTCAAGATTTGCTCAGAGCCTACCATCTGAACCATGTGGTCAAACGGATGCAGTAAGTTCTCTGCTCTTCGATTTTGACTGAGTGTCGACATCACCTTCCAACCCATTAAGCCCAAGGTGTTACAACAAGGACTGAGAGAAGAAAAAGTGAGAAGTATAAAGAAAGTTGTTGTCCCATTTTCTCTTGACCTTACAGTATATTTTTTGAAAAGGACAAGGGAAGAAGTGCTTTCCAGTAATTCCTGTTCCATCTTCACCCCTAAAGCACACACTTTGAAAACTAAACATAAAGCAGCTAAGGGCAGGTTTATTCACATACATGCAGAGTACGTGTGGTCCTGGAAGAAGCGACACACACGCAGGGGCTCATGTGCTCTCTGATCTCTTCTAGCTGGCTGTGGCATCCTGCCTGTGTCCTTTGTCTCACACAAACACGCAAGGCATGGCTGTCAGCCCAGCAGGATTCATGCCTATGGCTTAACTGCACTTTTCAGAAGGGGCCGTAAAAATTAAAGAGGCAGCCATAATACTATTGCATGAGATGGGAGTGTATCTGCCCTGCTTTTTGGCCCTGATGCTACAGGACAGACCACCAACTGCAATGGAAGTAATCTTTTGGTACAAGTCCTTCACCAATTACTCATACAATTTATGAACCTATGAATTTGTCTGGAGTCAAGCCCCAGTTACTGCAAAAAAAAAGGCAAATATGTCTACAATATACAGAAAATAAAAAAATAAAAGTTTCCTTCCCTAAGGTCAATCTTCATCAAAATATTAAAAAAAAAAAAAAAGAAACATTATTTTTTAAAAAAAATCATTAAAAAGGAAGCATCAGAAGTCTTCTGCGTACAGCAATACCAGCCATACTAATTTTATTCCTGATTGGTGTTTATCTGGCATGTTCCTTAAAGACCTACAATGATACAGATTTCATATCCTCAATATTCTAACCTTCCACTTAACAGTTTTTCTTCTAGCCTTAATACCCCTTGCACATTTGAAGTTTAGTATCAGCCTCCTCTCCAGACTAAACTAATTCAAACATGTCATTAATTTTCTGGTTTTCATATTTTTTAGATTATTCATGTTTCTCTCCATTAGATTCCTTTATTACTCCATATATTTCTTGAAATTCAGCATACAAAACTAGAGAGTATGCTTGCCAGGACCTCCCAGATTGCAGGCCCAGAAAACCTATGGGATGAATGACCCATTCCATCATGAAAATCACACATGAAAATCTTGACAGTAGCAGAGCCAACACAGACCCCTGAAATCCTGCTTGATACTTCCTTTCATTTAGCAATTATTTTCTCCCCCCCCAAACCCCCATTTTGGTTATGATTGCCCAAGTACTTTTGCACCTACCTGCAGTTCTGTGAAGGTCATAACTCTCTAGCTTGCCTTTGGGATATTATGTGAGACAGCATCAAAAACTTTACTTAAAGCCTTTCACAGCTGTCAGTTCTCACAAGTGCACAAGCCCAGTTAGAAGTCATGATTTTGAAAATTTCTTGCTATCTATTATTTATGACTTTGTTACGTTGTAGGTATTCCTACACTATTATTTGTTCCACTGTTTTTTAGAAAAAACTTCCCTGGAATTCTATTCTTCAGTTTGTAAAGAAGACTTGCAGATTGCCTTTTAGAGTTATAAATGTTAAATAAGCAAAACCTGCAAGACAATCAGTGGAAAGTTTATGGAAAACTAATAGCAAATCCTGATTTTACAGGCTGTTCAACAATAGGGGATGCTTATAACTCTTGCCAAGGATTAATTTCTTCAAAGCAGTCTTGTTATTTTTGTTTATATTACAGAAATTGGCTTAATTGGGTTAGTTTTTTTTTTTTCAGGCACAGACCAAGTTTACTTTTGCAATTACACCGTGGCCAGCATAGTCTCCCTTTGGTTAGAAAACTTTTTTTAGAACTGGATTTTATATGAAGCTGATTTGGGTTTCTTCATGGTAATAGTTCTATTTTAGGCCACATTTACTTTTCTAAACAAAGAAAGACCTCATCCATATAAATTAAGAGTCACCTCAGAGATGTTACAAGGATAAGTAACATTAGCTTTCTTTCACAGGGAAAAGCAAAATACTCAGAGCAGCTACAGCAGGTAAATATGGTCTTTGGACTCCTTTTACAAAAAAATCTTTCTCTAAATGAGTGACGATACAAGGAGTATCCACATCCTATCTAGGTCACCTGAGGTGAAGGGTTTGGTCAGTCAAGCTCCACATCCCATGTGAAGCAATAAACTAGAAATCCAATAAGTCTCTTTTCTGACAAGAATGAATTAATGTTGTCCTGACAAAACACCAGTGCCCCACACACTCTGCATTTTGGGGCAAAAGAATTCCAATCTCAGCAGCCTTAAGTGAAAATGCATTAGGACAACACAAAATGTTGCCTTTTATAGATAAAAAGGAAAAATGCGGGACTGATTTTATTTGCTTAAATTGCACTGGAGGAAATTCCATTTTACTTCACTGCTTTCTGCCATTTACCTACTTTCTAGATAAGGAGCGATTTACACTGACTCCAGTGAGAGTCCTTGTCTGATTTAAGTCTTCTAGGGGCTTTACAGTGTATTTGCCTGCTTTTTCCCACCTTCTTCTCCCTGCCTCCATTCTATTACTGTATTTCTTCTACAGTATAATGCCATGCACCATAGCAATACAGTAATCAAGCTGCACAATTCAGACCACTGTTTCCACTGAATCAGAGCTGCACTTGGATGAAGACCCCAGGAAGTCCTGAATCCTGACATTTTCTCAGTAGTAAATTTGCAGTGGGCTTTTTCAGACATTGGATATTTTAGTCCTGCTCTTTTCTGTCCTTCTCTCCTGTATACTTAGCTTTAAGGTAGAACGGAGTTCATTCTCTGGCTGTCTGGTCTTTTTGCAGTTTGCAGAGGGGAGCCCTGCTAGAGGTGGTAGTGTCTGCCCTGAGAGAACAGGTTGTGCTTGTGGGCACTTTTCAGAAATGCCACCGAAGACTCAACAGAGCATTGTGCCTCCTCCCTTACCAGGAACTGAGGTCCTCTTTCACGAGAAGACAACTAAGTGTGTTCCTTCCCTCCCTCGCTGGCGCAGACACACAGCAGAACCAAACAAGACGTTATGCTGCAGTCAACAGTCTAGAGGCACAGCTATGCTAATGCTAAGCCATGTTTTTCCTTGCTTTGCATTTTCAGCACAGCTCTTGTGGAAAAGTTCTCAGCTGTGTCCCGGGATCTGTTTACCTTCTCATATAACAGATGCCTGAAATTGCATGGATTAATGTGATTGATTAATGCTTTGGTTTTCCATATCTGTAATGTTTGGTACATGCAGTACAATTCTGAAGACCATGAAAGAGAAAAATGTGAGTAGTAAGTGGAAACATCACGCTCCAGGAGAGAGAGGGAGCAAAAAAGGCAATGGAAAGGAAACCTTTGCTATCAGTATTTATCTGGCACCAAGCGCTGAATTCTAGTTGATAGCTAACATCTTTAATGACCATTGTCTTCAATTGTTGAAGACAAACACAGTGCTTCATATAATCTCAAACAGCAAAATGGATGAAAAGGACTCAACTGAGAAACTTGTCAGTATTTTATTTAACCATCAACATTAGCATTACTTAAATTATTTAATCTATTTTTAGATCCAGTGTAATATTGGCAACATCAAATGCATGAAACTTGTAACTGCAAATAGGATTTTAAAAAGCAAAAGATTTTGTAGAAAAGTCTGGGTTTAGCATAATGGGCAATAGCTGGCACATGACTCTTCTGCCATTCACACTTGCCATCTTAAATCATTTCCCTATGATGGCTACAAAAGCATTAGTAATACATGACTGAAAACAGTCCTTTGGAAACCTCACACTAGGCCCTGGCACACTGTAGGTGGTTGTCAAGCACCCACTAGTTGTCAAACGTATGTAAACTCTCTCTCTCTCTCATGCAACTGTAATCTATCTAAGTAACTCAAAGAACCTAAGCATCAGAGCAGGTAAGTTAAAATGTCACACCAAGGCCTCACTTTCTGAAATCCAGCGTGTAACGTGCAGAGCCACAGCTATATTCATGAACTTGGCTAACAACTCAGCTGCACTCACGCCAGGTTCAACAGGAACTCCACTGCACATTAACGGGAATATTACTATGACTTACTGTGTAACTTGTGCTTAGGAGGAAATCGCTCTACAGAGTGCTAAGCAATTATGCTGGGAGGGCAGTCAGTTTGTACAAGCCAGAAAACAATGCAGATCTTTACTTACAGGGAACCAAAGGCCTGCATCAGATAAACATGATTTTCTAGGAACTGAAATAAAAGCTCGTTTTAAGTCTCTCCAAACCAAAGAGAAGACATCTGGTTACTCAGCTCAGAAAGGCCTATGCACCAGTCAAAGACATTCACAGCACGAACAGTATCTCCCACAGCAAGCAGAGAAGGGTCCCAATGCAGGCGGGAGGCTTCCATCTCCCTGTCCTTGCTCAGAATCCATTGTAACACAGTCCTGACACACAGCGTGGCCTTTCTGGGGGGTCATGAGTTTGTGAAGTGCTAAATTCCTGCTACTCTAACTTGGCTTTGACACTGCCAGACTGTTGATACCTGCTCCAGCACATCAGCTAGTCAGCACGGCACTGTCCTTATTGCTGCTTGTTTACAATAACCCCAGGGCAGGGTTTAGCTAGTTGCAAACATGCGTTTTCATAAAACACTGGACAGGTATGTATGCCTCTCTGAATTCTTCCATCTCCCAGTTTTTGGAAGTAAATTCCCCCTCCCAGAAAATTCAATTTTCTTGTTTGATCTGTCAAATTGTGCAGTTTCAGTTTCTCATATTTTGGACTTCACATCTCATGAGACTTAAAGATAAGTGAGAATTTGAAGTTTATCTCTGCATGAGGAGACTCCTGGAATACATCGGCTGGTCTGAATGAACTCACTGACAGACACATGGAGGGGAATCTCACTTTCAGTAACATCATACAGAGAGATGCATGAAAATGTTGCAACATGACTTTAAGTTTAATTTTAGTACAAAAGATGACTTTATTGTATTACTAATGCCCAGGTATATCTTACTGACAAGGACTAGCATCACACATAGTCATATATTTGATTAAGGAGATTGGAATTCATAAAATAATATTGGCACTGTGCCTTTAAGGTTTTGTTCAAAGCCTCTGTTTTTGCTGCCAGTACTCAAATACCCCTGAAATGTCTGTGGTGGGATGATTTGCTATGCTTTGCCAGAGCAGGAAAAGAATTTGAAGATGGATTTTTGGCACAGATTCAAGATAAAAACATGTTTCTTACATGCAGTATCTCAATTCCCTGAATGATTAACAAACCACATTTAGCATATGCTTCTGATGCTTTGAATATCTTTCCGAAGATGTGGTCATAACATTTTTTATACTCTTAGGAAATTATGAAAGAATTAAATCTAGTGAAAACTGCTGTATTGGATGTCTTAACTTTCAACAAGATTGAACCCACTCCCTTGCAATTTTGAGTGTCTTGGAAAATGTAATTATGGCAATATATCTGAGAATAAGGCAAGAAATTCTAAGGGAAGTACTACTAATAGTATCGTGTAAAACTTGCAGCTTTATTTTCAGTCACATTATATATTGTAATAAAGAGAACCATGCATAATACACCAGGACTTTTACTTTAAAAAGAACAGTGTGACTGCAGATCCAGCTAAGTATAAACATAAAGGAGGAAAAAATATTCCAGAACTATGCATACATACAGCTCCCAAAGCTGTTTCTTCCCACCCCCATAAACTCCCCTTGGTAGGTATTAAATAGAATCAAGCATGTGCAAACCTTAAATTTAGCTCATCAGCTACCAGAACAGCTGAACC
>NW_009259786.1:1665886-1676841 GCF_000687185.1 Egretta garzetta | reverse complement strand
ACAGCGGAACCGCTCCATAGAGGGGCAGGTGCTGTTGATGGTTCCTGTGCTCAGAGCTATGCTCATGGAAAGTGTATACTGTACATTCCAGCTTCATGATGACACAGCTGTAGCCCGGGATAAGCATTTCTGCATTGCGGATGTCCCTCATCTGCCAGGGCTGCCGATGCCTCCAAGCCCTGGTTAGAGCAGCCATTGTCACCCGCAGAAATACAAGATGGGGCACGACATTGCCTTACAGGGGACTGGTGTTTCTAAGCACACAGCCTCATCATCCTAACAAACAGCTGGTCATAAAATCCATAAATGAATGGATAAAGTTCATAGGGATGTCCAGAAATTTCCCCCATGGCCCTGGCATGAATTATGATGACTTTTCACAGGCAGTTAGCTAAGCCTGCTGCTCTCCACTGCTTAGGCTTGCCTTGTCTAAAACAGGAGACAAGAACATAAGTCATTTTATACAGGAAGATGCGTACGGAGGAGCAAGGATAATTTTAGAGAGAAGTCAGCATGAGGGCTGGAGGAAAAGGCACACTAGCTCTGACATAGCGCAGAGCGAGTGACATGCGTCAGCCAGGCACCTCTGCCAGAGCTACACTTCCGAACTGGCCAATGTCATCAGTGTATCATCACTGTCAGGACTGCTGCTCCACAGACATCTGGATGAAGCTAATCCTGGGTCTCTCAGCACTTCAGGGACGGAGTCATCTGTATAAAAGGTACACCTTCTCACAATGAGTCATCTCACATGCCCTTTCCTAGCCCTCAGCTTCTCAATGTGTCTTTTGACTGAGAGCTGAGCACTTGTCTTTGAGCAAGGTTAGTTTTGCCACACCGTATTCCCAAAGAAGGGGATACCATTGTGCAGGAGTCTCTGTTAGGAATTTAAGTCATCATGTCTCCACTAGGACTGGCCCCCTTGCCAGAGCATGCCTCTTGGGCCTGCTACCCCATGGAGATGGCTCTCCATGATGATGACTACTTCACGGCAGTAGTCATTTCACCTTCCAGTCACTGGAGGGAAGGGAAAATCCCACTCTAAAAAGTGTTGCATGACATCTGCCATGGCTGGTCATTACTTCCTTCTCAGGTAGGCTAAGTAAGAAATCTTCTCCACTTAGCACTCAAAAATTATATTGGAAGAACATATTCAGTGGACAAAAATAACAGCAGAAAGTTTTAAAGAGGCCATGTAAAACGTAGCACACAGAGAAGAGAAAAGGCCTGCCAGGCTAATTATTGCTCAGCCCCCTCAGCTGAACAAGTGGGGGGCAAGGAGGGAATGCGCCATGTGAGGAGGCCATCCTCATCACAGAGCCAGCGCTCAGCAGCAGGGACAGGAGCAGCCTTGCCTGCTGAAGCAAAGATAGCCAGGGGAAAGAAACTCTGGAACCTGTTTACAGCTGAACCAGTTGCTAAGAAGGACTTGATGTTCTCCATCCTGGCTCCAGAATATTAAACTAGTCTTGCATCTGTATTGAAAGGATACCGACAATACCTGAATACTAGAAAAATGCAAGGCTGGTCATGTGTTGTAGGGAGGAGAAAGGTGAATTACATGAAGTTTTGGCTCCCCAGGTGGCTGCAGCATGGAGTACCCATGCAATGCTGTTCTCCAGCACAGCTGCTCTGAGCAGGAGGCGTAAAGCTGCACTGCTCTGGGAGCTGGAAGAGGCTCTGAAGGAGAAATAGTTAAGGTAGGAAACATTAAGAAGGAGAGCTGAAGCACCTTTTTGTTGTTGTTGTTGTATGTTTGGAGGCTGTGGAGAGTGTCTGGTATGGAATGACCTCCACAGACAACTTGAACTGCCCAAGGTCTCCTGTAACGGCCAGTTTTGTTCTTCTTTGCTTTGGCTTGATGCCTCTCAAGTTTAGGGTGCTTTTTCTTCCATTACAGCTTCTGGCAATATCACGCTCATCTGACAAAAGGGAAAAGAGTTCAGGGCAGTGTACCTGGGTTTAGTTCACATGTTTGGCATCAGACACTGAAATGGAAGAGAATAATCCTGAACTTAGAATCTGACTGTCAAGAAAGCAAATGTACTTAGAAGGCACCAGTTTGCACATAGACCTGAACCTGGTGCTGGGAATTTAAACATCAAAACAATTTTTTGTTGTAGAATTGGCATTCAATCTCTAAATTGCTCCTGTAAAAACATCTCTTACAATCTAACTTTTGGTGAAACACAGCCAAACTGCAGGTAGTTTATCTTCTCTGTAGGTGAAATGAATAATCTTACAGAAATGTCTGCAGCACATTACCTATGGAAAAAAATAATCTACTTTTCAAATAAGGCAGGTTTATTCTTTTTTTTGGTAATAAATAAACTTCTGACCACACACCCATTGAATTCAATGACATGTCAAGATGGTGACTCTGCTATTGAGTGCAAAATGTCATGGAAACTGAAGGAAGTAGAGGTGTTATATCATTTTACCGCTGACACAACTCTGTGATACTGCAGTCCAACAGTATTGTAACAGTTGTGTAACTGAACTTCATGAGGGAATCAAGGAGAAGGTATTTCAGGCAGAAATTTCCTTTTCTATGATTTTTTTTTCTTAAGACACAGCTACAGCTTTGTTCTTAATATTCAGAAAAGTGTCCTTTAAATTCCTGTGAAGGAATTTGCCAGGCAAAAATGTAAACTTTTCAGAATCTGAACTCTACTGTGCTAGGCATGGGTCACATCTTAGTTGTCTCTTCACACTGCTAACCCAAGTAGCAGCACAACTGTGCCCTCGATTGAAATCCAAAACCGACACTTGCTAGGCTTGAGGGAATTTTAAAGCCATTTAGTAGCTTTTATTGGAGGAAATTTTAGAATTGATTCATTTTTCACCAATTCCACCCTTTCCTCACTTTTGCATTTCATTCAACTCAAGCTGTTTCCTAGATCAACCCTATCACTGAAGTCAAACAAAGTCTTCCCAATGCCGTTAATGGGCACTGCACCTGGCTGATAGTCAAGCAGCCACCGTAAGGGGTGCGGACAGCCCAGGCAAAGGGAAGTCTTCCCTCCTTTTGTAGCCCTTGGGCACACAAGGAAGTTTACATGCTGCACCATAGCCCCCCAGAAAGGCTGCTGGGCTCTGTGGGAGCACCAGGCAGCCCAAGTGGGGCCGAAGCTGGTGAGCTCAGGCTATTCAGGAGGATGAGGGCAGCAAGGAATGGGGTTTGCTGCCTCTCTACCTCCCTGGTGGAGCTACCTGGCAGCTGGGTGCAAGTCCCTTTTGAGACAAGCACTGGGAAAGGACTACCTATAGCAATCAAAAACAGCTACAGTTTTATTTACTCAAATGTCAAGGATTTTTTCACTGATGTGTATCGCATCCTATTTCTTTTCTAAATGCAATTCCTGGGTAACTCTTACCAAGTATTTCTCTTACTGTTGCCATACGATTTCACAAAAATATTCATTCATTTCAAATTGCCAAAATATAGGTAATCCACAGCATACTCTTCTTTAAATACAGGCACAAATACCTCTGCACATGCTTACACAAACAAAAGTCCCAACAATTCCTTAACTATACCTGAAGAACTTTGAACCCATTATAATTAATCTATTCTAGGCTTTGGACTGGCACTATGGTACAAATTGCAATATCAGCCTATCCTCAGCAAGGTCCATAACTGCTTTCAAAGAATCTGTACGTGTGTTGTATGTCATGTGTTTTAAGTTATAGGGGAGTTAAAAGTGGAATAGAGAACATCCTGGACAATTGCTGATTTGTCATGCATGTGTTGACTGAGTAACTTGCACTGGAGGATCTAGTAGGAAAATATTTCATTCTACAGGGCTTAGTGGCTTACTGTTCTTCGGGAGCAAGAGGTGTTTAAGTGAGATCAATGTATCAGAATACTCTGCAGATTTATTTTATCTTTTGGTCTGAGACTGCAGAAAAAGAAGGTTGTTATTGGCATGCTTTGGAAGATACTGTTTCAGAGGATCAGTTTTGGCCAAAGCAGTAGCACTTGACACATTAAAACAACCCCTAACCACTAAGCAGCTGGTTTTTTGGTAAATTTAGTTATTGATCCCTTGGTCTTAACAAACGAGAACACCTGTTGCAATAGCAGAATTGGAACATAAGTACTGCTGTGGTATGTGCTGCCAAAGCTGCTTTGCTCCACACTTAATTTTTATTAAGTGAACTGATGCTTATGAAAATTATTGTCAAGTTGAAAATATTAGAAAATTATTTTTACCGATGCCTACCTCCAGCAAAACACTTAGGTATATGCCTAACTATAAGCCTGTGAATGGTCCCACTGATGCCAATAAACACGGTTGCTCAGTGAGCCTGAAGAGCTTTGTGGACCCATTCTGTAGCTGCAGGTATAACACTGCAACGTGTCTTACATTGCTGACAGTATATCACAGATGAGAAATGAAGGGTCTGCATGCAAGAGGAAAAGGGTATCTTACGGTGTCCCCCAGGGCTCAGTTCTAGGGCTGGTTCTGTTTAATATCTTTATCAATGACCTGGATGAGAGGATTGAGTGTGCCCTCAGTAAATTTGCAGATGACACCAAACTGGGTGGGAGTGTTGATCTGCTTGAAGGGAGGAGGGCTCTGCAGAGGGACCTGGAAAGGCTGGATCGATGGGCCGAGGCCAACTGTATGAGGTTCAACAAGGCCAAGTGCCGGGTCCTGCACTTGGGTCACAACAACTCCATGCAACGCTACTGGCTTGGGGAAGAGTGGCTGGAAAGCTGCCTGGCGGAAAAGGACCTGGGGGTACTGGTTGACAGCTGGCTGCATATGAGCCAGCAGTGTGCCCAGGTGGCCAAGAAGGCCAATGGCACCCTGGCTGGTATCAGGAATAGTGTGGCCAGCAGGAGTAGGGAAGTGATCGTGCCCCTGTATGCTGCACTGGAGAGGCCACACCTTGAATACTGTGTTCAGTTTTGGGCCCCTCACTACAAGAAAGATGTTGCGTTGCTGGAACACGTCCAGAGGAGAGCAACAAAGCTGGTGAGGGGTCTGGAACACAAGTCTGGTGAGGAGCAGCTGAGGGAACTGGGGTTGTTTAGTCTGGAGAAGAGGAGGCTGAGGGGAGGCCTTATCGCTCTCTACAACTGCCTGAAAGGAGGGTGTAGCGAGGTGGGGTTTGGCCTCTTCTCCCTGGTAACGGACGATAGGACGAGGGGGAATGGTTTGAAGTTGCGCCAGGGCAGGTTTAGGCTAGACATTAGGAAAAATTTCTTCACAGGAAGGGTTGTCAGGCCCAGGGAGGTGGTCGAGTCCTTGTCCCTGGAGGTATTTAAAAGAAGGATAGAGGAGGTGCTTAGGGACATGGTGTAGTGGTGGGATGGCAGGGTTAGGTTAAAGGTTGGACTCAATGATCTTAAAGGTCTTTTCCAACCAAAGTGATTCTATGATTCTACTTCTGTGTCAGGTAAGCATGGCAGCTGCTATATGATCTCTGACGTTTCACTGTGCACTGGATAGAAACTTCAAATGCATGTGCACATACATCTCTCTCTATACTGTGTTGGTGGCACAGGACCTGCATTTGCTTTCCTCCAAACAACCAGATCCAGTGGACAAGACTAGAACAGACTGACTGTACCCCTCAAGCTTTCTCTGCAGACTGACTCAAGGCAGAATTAGTCTACCTAGGAACAAGTTGTGCGATACATGCAGTATACTCCAGAAGTGATTTAAAATAGCTTTTTGCTTTAATGAACAACAGATTTTGGTGTTCAGGAGACACCTGCCCAAATTTTACTCCCATTATTGCAGTGAAGTGCAAAGGTCCCACTCAGCATAAACATCCCCGCTGTGCAGACCTTGCACAAAGGCAAGACACATCTGGGAGTGTAGCAACAAAAGGACAAACAAGAAGAGGAGCACAGTGATACTATCACAGTTTCAGAGAAAAACAGTGGTGGAAATGTGCTCATGAGGTCACGCCTCATATTTCTTCCCCTCCCTCTGTCCCAAGGCTGTCCCAAATATACATTAGACTATTCCACACTCCTGTTTGTCCAACTTTTTCTGCAAAACCTTCAGTGATGAAGACACCACAGTCTCCTCACGCGAGTCATTCCAGTGCTGCACTGTCCTGGACAGTGAAGACAGACTGTTCCATTGTTTTTTACAGCAGCCTTTTACGTATTTCAAGACCAGTTACATGTATTAGATTAGCCAAGAACCTTGATTCTGACAGAGCTAATGGTTGATTTATGTTTCAGGCAGTTATTGATTGCTGGCTCAAGACTTGCTTATCTTCAAACACTCTCCTATCTTCTTTTAACTTGATGTGCTCCCTTAGCATAGCCAAGCGTTCAGAACTCGCACATTCGACTTACCTAATTGCTCACACCCTCCTGTTCTCCCAAATATGCACATTCAGGTGGGAGCAGCAGCACATGTGGAGCCTGCCAGATGTTGGTACAGAGGATCCATGGGTGTTCTTATCACCCATGGAGGATCCAGAGGAAATACAGCTCAATTTCAGACATCCATCCATGTAAGTTTATGCCTTTTCTTTTTTTCCTAAGGAATCCCACTGCAACAAGAGTCTTGGGAAACAGTCTTTCTCCTTCTTGAAAGTCTGCGGAAAATTTTGACCATTGCTTGGCCTGACACCGACATCCATACGATGTTGCTGGGATATGGTAAGAGCACCACCACTCTCAGACACCATTGGCAGGGTGCCAGAGCACCAAGACATTGGGACAGGAATATGGAAAGCTGGACCAGTTGGGAGCCCCAGCTGCAGCTCAGCTTTTGAGCCCAGCCTCTCCTGTGCAGCTGCGGGCTTTACTGTTGAAAAGAAAAAAGGGGAAAAATGTATTATCTTAAAACATCTTAGGAAACAGTGGGTTTGTGTGGCATTCAGCAAAATGTAGATTGCCACAGAGTTATGAAATATTATTATTAAGGTTAGGCACACAAGCACATTCAAGGCCCTGAGCATTTGAGGTATGACACAGTCAATCACTTAAGCAGGTTTTTCTTTTTTTCCCCAGGAAAATGAATAGGATAAAAAAAAAAAAAAAAAGAAAAAGTTAAAATAAAGTTGGGTAAGAAACCCCAGTATACTGACATTTCCTTACCTTCAAACATCCAAGTGAAGAATGCTACATGGCTGTCTCTGAAGATGTTTTTTAAGGCAGTTTAGTTTTGTATTCAAAATCTTCATTACAGAGGTTACACAGTTACAAAGTCTACCACTGCATGACATTTCCTAGCTGAACTTCTTCAGATTTTGCTGGAACAACATTTCATTTTGAGATGATTGTTTTTATTAACATCAAGAATTTTCCAGTGAAGGCTGATAATCTTCAGATACATCGCTGTCCAAAACCAGATGCTCGGGCGAAATACGATTAATGGGAAATTTTCTAGATGCCTTACTAAGCTTCATCTCTTTCAGGCCCTAGATTGGGAGCATGCACCTTCTGTCATGCAGCTATGTGCCAAACCTCAGCTCATCCTGTACTGACTCCTGCTTCCCTTCCATTATGACCAACATATTCCACAAGCTGCTCCCACTTCTGCTTGTCTCCTGCCTTCCTCCTTTCCCAGGACTCATAAGCGCACCTACCCTATCAGGAAACTTCCTCCTTTTCCTCAAAGGCAGCACCAGCAGAGGGAGCATTTAGAGCATGCAGAGACAAGCCCTCCCTGCTCCAGTGATGCCTTCCACCCACAGTCAGGAATCACACCTTGAAGCTTCAGGACAAAGGCTGGCCAGTGCAATTCTTTCAAAAATTTGTCAGCCAAACTAATCTTCACCATGTGGCTCAGCCTGGGAAAAAAATAGAGGAGACCTCATGAAATGCACCCCTGACATGAAAGGGGGCCCTTGTTTCGACATGACAAATCTCTCCTCCAAAGCACAGTCTTGTCTACACTGGTCAGATTTTGGTTCTAATTTCTATGTGGAAAAATATACCTTCCCTGTCTTATTCTTGGGAACAACAACAACACTTTCAGTTGGAAAATACCTGAAAAGGAGGCCAAACTCAGCAAGGCATCTGCTTTGGAAAAGTCATTTCTTTCATTTAGGAATTGTGCAGACCCTAAAATTTCAGTCCAAGGTTTGGCAAAACCATGGGGAACAAAAAAAAAAAAAAAAAAGGTTTCATGAAAGGAGCATGGACAGCCTCCCATATAGATGAACACTAGATTGTAATAGTACTCATTATCTCAAACAAAAGCCAGAAGAGACCTCTGTTATTCTGCAGAACCCTGGCTCCAGCACTCAGAGGATTTTTGTATGTATTGATTACATGTACAGAAGGGCTTCAGGTTAAAGAGTTATTTGGACCATCACTTATCCTGAATTGCACTGCTTATATGTTGGCCTGAGTGACCAAACAGCTGATTTGCCACAGAAAACAGTGTATGCAAACCAGGTAATGATTCAGTGTAATCCTTTTAAGAGTGTAGAAACATGCAGCCAGCTATTTCCTTGCTCACAGTTCCCATGTTCACCACCTGAGCTGCTTGAAGCTGACTGGAGCTGGCACATCCCTCTGCCCACACTCACCATCAGCTGCTGCTTTTGCTACCTGTCCGGTTTCCACCCCTTGCTTTCATGCATCCAGCTAGTGTGGTGCTTTCAGCCACCCCCTGCGCCGCAGTCAGTCAGCACTCTGGCCTTTCCCTTGCAACCAAGAAGCTATTGAGCAAAAATGGTGGCTTCCAGAGTTTTCACTTACTATTACAAAAAAGGGGATCATCTGTTGCTTTTCTTTAGCCTCGTTCAGCTGAGCTCTCTATTTTAAAGAGCTCTGTATCTGTCAAATGAGTGAAAACCACTAGAGCCTCACCAGATGATAAAATTATAAAAGCTACTAAATTCAAAATATAAAGATCTATATTATGAATATAGGAAAATGATCAGTGTTCAGAAAACCCGAATTATTGTATTTGGAAATAAAGTATCTAAAATACACAGGATGGAGACCAAAATGTTGTATGTGGTTGTTTGGTCCTCTCTACAGAGCATGTACAAGTGTGCCTTCTACATGCAATTGTCCCATATTTATGTGTAGCAAATAGAGAACGGAGGAACAGAGAGAATCCTATTCCTGTGCGCAAATTAGTCTGAAAAATGAGTAAAGGCATTAGTTGTTTTAAGCTGAATATATAACCCTTAGATTTAAACAGCTGCCCTGCTTAATGCATAAAATTGGTTTTTAATGTGGCTGTTAGCTGAAGTCAGTGGTATTTTGATGCATGCAGGAAGTTAAATAACCATTTCCTTAAATTTCTGTATGTTTACCCAGAAGTACAGTTACGTCCTCAGGTTGTTTTTAAAACCACGTATTCTTAATTTCTCTCCTTCTTACTGGATTATTTCAAGTGCTGTGCATTGTGAATTGCACAAACCAAGGAAGATTTCACCTCCCTCATATGCTGGAGCTTGTAGGAGCTAAGATTTTTGAAGGCACCATGTGACTGGATGTGATACAGCTGTCTTTTTTGCTATGGTGGCTCCTGGCCATTACTGGGAGAAAGGAGAACTGCTGTGAGCGGAGTTCTTTGCAGTGAAGTTTGCATCAAGGCTAGCTGTCCACACTCATGCAGAACAATGCCAGGCTCAGCTGATGTGTGTGTCTTTCTTCTGTATTGTTTTGTACAAACTTGTTCCGGGATGTATATTGCTTTGCTTTGTCATGTAGGACAAACATTGCCTAACCTGGTACAACTCTGGGTCAAGTTTGCTATGCCAACTGGCTTTCAATTCCAATGCTTGAACTAATGGTTCTTTAAACACTGACTGAGGGACTAGTGCAGGAAAGAATATTTAACTCTATGGAGCAGCACAGGATTATCAGGTGGACACTACCAGCTCAGTTCATCTGTGCATAGAGTAAGGCCATATAATGCAGCTATCATTGACAAGACACGCTTTCAAAGGCAAACCGTAAATCATTTCAGTACAATGGACTAAAAATAAATCTTGTGAATAAATGATAAACCATCTTAAGAAACTGTCCTCCTGAAATGCGCAGATAAACCTAAAGCACGCAGATGAAGAACACTTGAATCTTGACAAAAATTGGACAAGTGGTGAATTTCTGTAATATTCATTACATGTAATTACAACAACATACTTCTTCCCTGAAAAAGTCTGTAAGCCAGGCATGAATAGCAAGACACAAGAAAGAAAGGGTGGAGACAGGAACTATAAACCCAGGAAATTAGCTTTGATAATTCATATACATCTATGGTGTCACATTGTTATGGTACAACCAATTCCTTAAACAGCTCCAACTTTCAGGAGCATTCTGACATGCCATCACTGTCAGCTCCCAGGGAAAACTGTGGTCTCTGGCAAGCAGGAGGTGGATGGCTGAGGCAGGCTGGGCACCAGAGTAACCAGAAGAGCCTAGATTTAATATGTGGCTTATTCCCAACAGCCTTTAGTTTGGCTGAAGAGTATATTTTTAATAGATGTGCAAGAACATAGTAATTTATCTTTGCAGGCCATCTGGACAAACAGAGCTATGCTGTCATTTAAAATGTTCTTTAAAATCGATTATTATACCAGCAAGTTAGATCAGTACAAGGGGATATTGCATTAGTACTGGTAGTTATCTGGAGATTCGGTGGGGGAAGAGAAAGCAGCCCAGTTCTTTTCTGCCTGAAATTGGTTTAAAAGAGCAATTACCCATCAAAATGAAGGGCCGTGCAGTGGTGTAGACGGGGTGTAAATAACACGCAAGAACGCGCAGTCACTACAAGCGGCTCAAAGGAAATCCATTTTGCTCAGGACTGCCGCTCAAGGGCAGGAAGAACAGAGCAGAACGGAACATCGTAACCAGAACTGCGAAGGGAAAACGTCGCCACTCCAAGCTGAAGCCAAGAACGAGAATAAACCCCCCCGCCTCGGCGGTGATGTAGCAACACCCTGGCCATTTGAGACCCTCCGCTGGGGCGGGGAGAGGGGCGGGACCAGCAAGCGGCACCGCCCCGCCGGGT
>NW_009259786.1:1645775-1665605 GCF_000687185.1 Egretta garzetta | reverse complement strand
GGGTGGGCGGCGGGCGCCAGGGAAGCCGGGGCGCAGGGAAGTTGATGTCCCCCGAGAAGTTCAGAAGGAAATGCATTATCGCAGGGCTGAGTCAGAAGAAGGGCTGGCAGCCAGGAGGAGAAAGCGGCCGGGGAGGGAGATATCCAAACTGCAAAAAGCTTCACCCATCTGGAGCGACCCAGCCTACGGCGGGGGGAGCGGCACCGAGAGAATGGGGAGTGGGGAGAGGAAGTTGTCGGCCGGGCGCAGCGGAGGTGTGGGAAACCTGCCTCCGCCAAGCACAGCGAGCCTGGGTTCCCGGGGAGCGAGGAGAGCCTATGCCGCCAAAGGCAGACGCTGCAGAAAGCCAGGTAGCGTGGAGGCAGAATTTAGTGCCTGATGCGTCATAAGGGAGTCTTGATGGTGAGGACAGGTTAGCTTTGAACAAACCTGTCCCCGAAAGAGGTCTCACAAAGGCAATGTTTGGCCGCTCACTACAGAAAAGACATTGCGTTGCTGGAACATGTCCAGAGGAGAGCAGCAAAGCTGGTGAGGGGTCTGGAGCACAAGCCTGGTGAGGAGCAGCTGAGGGAACTGGGGGTGTTTAGTCTGGAGAGGAAGAGGCTGAGGGGAGACCTTATTGCCCTCTACAACTGCCTGACAGGAGGCTGTAGTGAGGTGGGTGTTGGTCTCTTCTACCAGGTAACGGGCGATAGAACAAGAGGAAATGGCCATGTTCCAGCACCTCAATGTCCTTCTTGTAGCGAGGGGCCCAAAACTGAACACAAGTAGTCAAGGTATGGCCTCACCAGTGCAGAGTACAGGGGCATGATCATTTCCCTACTTCTGCTGGCCACACTATTCCTGATACAAGCCAAGATGCTTTTGGCCTTGGCTGTGCACCTGGGCACACTGCCATCTCATGTGCAGCCGCCTGTCAAGCAGTACCCCCATGTCCTTTTCCACCAAGCAGCTTTCCAGCCACTCATCCCCAAGCCTGTAGCGTTGCATGGGGTTGTTGTGACCCAAGTGCAGGACCCGGCACTTGGCCGTGTTGAACCTCATACAGTTAGCCTTGGCTGATGGATCCAGCCTATCCAGATCCCTCTATAGAGCCTTCCTACCCTTAAGCAGATCAACACTCCTGCCCAACTTGGTGTCATCTGCAAATATACTGAGGGTGCACTCGATCCCCTCATCCAAATCATTGGTAAAGATAGTAAACAGAATTGGCCCCTGTACTGAGCCATGGGGAGCACCACTTCTGACTAGCTACCAGCTGGATTTAACTCCATTCACCACAACTTTTTGGGCCTGGGCATCCAGCCAGTTTTTTACCCACCAAAGAATATGCCCATCCAAGCCATGAGCAGCCAATTTCTCCAGGACAATGCTGTGGGAAATGGTGTCAAAGGCTGTACTAAAGTCTAGGTAGACAACATCCACAGCCTTTGTCTTGTCCACTAAGCGGGTCACCTTGTCATAAAAAAAGATCAGGTATGGTCAAGCAGGACCTGCCTTTCATAAACCCATGCTGACTGGGCCTGACAACATGATTGTCCTGAACATGCTGTGTGATGACACTCAAGGCAATCTGCTCCATAACCTTCCCTGGCACCAAGGTCAGACTGACAGGCCTGTAGTTCCCCAAATCCTCCTTCTGACCCTTCTTGTAGGTGGGCATCACACTTGCTAACTTGCAAGTTCAGAGAGGATTGCTGTGAGTCGCAGGCATAATATAGTCACAGACAGACTGGAGGTGGCACCAGGATATGCTAGTTGTAGCATTTCCACCAGAAATGGGGAAGGTTATGCCAGTTTACAGTTCCTTTTCTGGGGTACAATGCATGTCTGACTTACTTATGTTCAGAGGGAGTGAAATGGGATAACAAGGAAAATCAGGAGTCTCTGTTATCACCTGACCCTAGAAAAGTTTGCTTTTGCACGTTTCTGGAGAAGTTGAAGGGAGTTCTCTGCACTGTTCTCTGCAAATGCATCAGAGGGAATACACTTGAAATGGGAACCATGTTATGAACCATCAGACTCATTGGTTTCTGGAACAACCTAGCAGCTCCAACAGGGCTGGTGACTGATCCGGAGGATTTCTATCTTCCTGTTTCAAACATCGTTCTTCTGTCAAAGTGTTCACAGAGATGGTTTTCAACAGAAGCAATGCTGGTGCGGTGTTCGATGGTAGGGTGGCACAGACACATCAGCTGTCCCTTTGGGATTTCCTGGTGGGTCATGAGAAGAAGCATTTGCTGGTTGGGACAGTGGTCACTGCCTGCATAGCTATTCTGTTTCCACTGGTGAACAGGAGGCTGCTGGATGGATGGATCCAAGCCAGGGACTGTGTTGGGTTACTGTGCTGTCAAGAGTACGATACACATAATCCCTCCACACACTTTAGTGTGTTGTGTGGCATCCATATATGACGAATCACTTTTATGAATAGAACAGAAACCTAAGAAGAAAATACATATGGTGAGGAATTAATATCTAAGAAATAGAAGATAAAATGTACAGTCCATCAGCCAATGGCAGTTGTAGTGAGTCAGTGGCAACGTCATTAAATAACAGCTTCTGACCATTGCCATATGACACCAGAGAGCATGTGTATGTCTTGCCCACTACAGCCATTCCGCTTTCAATGGCACAGTGCCTCTGCCCTCATCCAGCTTCATCCCCCTTGTTGCCTCTATGAACAGCATGAACAATCTCTCTCCAGCAGCTTGGGAGGCTCCAGAGCCTTTCCTTTTCCCAGGAAGCAGAGGAGCCAGGCAGTGAAGCCAGGAGAGCAGTTTTCCAGCAGAGGGAAGGAAGGGTGGCTGTGCCTGCTGGCCATGGAGCCAGGCAGGAGGGTGCCTCAGCAGCAGGGCTTGGGACAGGGTCTCAAGAGGACGGGATAGTCATGCATGGGAAGCTCTTCATGGCTATGCTGTTGTGTGGCTCACTCTTGCAATACTGCTTTTATTTTAACAGGAGAGACATTTTACCAGAGCCGCTTCATTCTTCAAGAGGCTGTACTCTGTAAGCACTCCTGCACTTAAGAGAAAAAATTTGGGGAAAACGGGTTACCTTCTCCTTTGCTACTTATTTAATGTTGTCCAAAACATGAGGATGGTGTTCTGAAAATCCACAATCAGGACACAGCCAAAATGTTGGACATTTTTTGGAAAGAGAGCCATGTGGCATGTCCTTCATCCCTGGGATGTCACTGAGCCAAGTGGAGCTGTCACCTGGCTAACACAGGACAAATTAACATGTTCTAGCCCCAAAAGGTGGCATCCTGCACTAATCCTATCTCCATAGTGGGTTTTTTTAAGATGAGAGCTCATGCACCCCAGGTTATCACAAAAAGCTCAGGTTGCAGAAGTAATGCAAGAATCAGGTAGCTGGCAGCAGGCCCATCCCTCAGAGGTAGGAGAGTGAGAAATGGGTGTAATTATGGACTGTAAGTGTTTACAAGAGGCAGGGAATTGCTAACAGCCTTTGCGTGCTGGCAGGGCTGAGAGGTAAGCATTTATACCTCCAGTTGGTAATTACACCCAGTCCTTGCTATCTTGCCTTGAAGAAACTGAGCCACAGCCAGCTCAGATCCTACCACATAAACCAAAATGCATTTTCAAAAAGGTTTGAGAAGCAGTGATTAGCAAAGTTAATTCTCTAAGCTGCCTTACCTTCTGCCTTACTTCTACCTACCTGTAGAGGATGGTGCGCCTATATTTTTGGATTTGCCCTCTTTGCCTCACGAGGCCCTTGAGTGTTGTGCCACTCATACAACACAGTCCACGTAGCTTTTGCTGAACAGCTGGGCTGAAGCTTTTTCCAGTTCAATTTTCAGTTCCCTTTTGGAACAGAATGGGAAAAGTCCTTAAGGGCGAATTTTCAAGTTTTCCTCAACGCTTAAAAAGCTCTCCATATTTGTAAATATGAGCAGAGGAATATTAGAGGATTTGGCTTTCCAGGCACATATCACACAAATGTAGGTGTTCCTGTCCACATTGTGCATACAGCTACCATTTACAAATCCGCTTAGGCACCAGCCATACAGCAACATGTGAAATATAATTTTAGGAAGAGTTTTTGAACCCTTGGCCTAAAAAAGAGCAGATTAATTGATAAGAGCCTTACAGAAACCAGTACTAAACAGCAGCTTTCTCAAAGCTCTTAAAAGTCATCCATATTAGGGAACTCTGTCACAGATTTCTCCAAACTGGCTTCCAAAAAGCTCCTTGGAAAACCTACTTTCTCCCTTCTTTTGCCATTTCTCAGCTACTCATACGTATTTTATTCACAAATTTTTGTTGAAGATATGCCATTTTGTTAACACAAAGAGGTTTTGCAAGCTTGTATCAATATTGATGATCAGTGAGATGCTTTTCTGACTACAGAATGTAATTTCCATGGGGAAAGAGGAAAAAACCCCTACGTGCCTGAACTGTTTTATTGAAAACTACAACAAAAGCTATTGTAAAAATCTCAAAAATCATTCCAAATGTCTCTTCTCAGGCAAGCTTCAGCAATTTCTTGGGCTCCCATCAGCACAGCATTCACAAAAAACACTCCACAGGGATTCGGCTTTGCAAACAGATAAAAGAAGCTGAACTAGGTCACGTTTAGCAGCTCACCACCTTGCCAGTGTCTCTTTATATTTAATCACTCAAGTCCCACATCTAACTTCTCACAACTACAAGAGTGTATTTACATAAAGCCAACACACAGTATCTCTGACAGTGGTACACATGAGGCTGTGCCGCTCATAAATGACTGTGAGATAGAGAATGTTTGCTTGAGAATAAGCATCACATTAATTATAGATGCTCTCAGGGGAACAAAATATAAGCCACGGTGATTGAACTGAGCAGCCTCTGCCCCTGTTGTTCAGGAGTGTCTGGGGCAAAGCCAAATGAAGTATAATTAATATGCCTGGGAACCCATAAACAAACCAGAGGGTCAGGGTGGGAAATGGGATTTCTGTGTCCTTTACATGTAGGTTTATCTGAGTTGATAGCTAGTAAATACTTTTGGGAGTGCTTATCTGTTGAAAATTATTTTCCTTTTGGAGCAGTGTTTCTCCAGAGACAAGTTGTACCATGCATGAAGTAGAAGGATCTTTTTTTTCTTAAAAGCAATGGTGCCAAAATTGTACTACCACAGATACTTTTCAAGCTAAAGTCAGGGAAGTTTAATAAACTGAATGTGTCTGAAATGGAGATGTCCTTTGTATTGGAGTCTTTCCAGTGGTGGTTACAACATCTATCAGTGCTGGGATCATGGGGAGATATTAAAAAGCACAGTACAACACTCTATATACATATTATAAGTATTAATGAAGACAAATCCACAGCTGAACTGGAGCCTAACCAAACTATAACTATTCCTTATCTCCATCCCATTGCACAGCAGGCTAGACTAGAAATAAGTAGATGATAATTTGGAGTAGCTTCCTGTTTCAAAGTCATTTAGCCCAGGAAATGCTGTCTTTCTAGCCAGGTGAATAGGAAATGTCTTGAGTCATTAACATGAGGCAGCAATCTCCCTGATTTCCTCTCTCCAATTCCTTTCTCAAACCCCACTGTTCTCCATGCTTTTGGAGAAAGCTCTGCTACAAATTCAGTATCTACTGCAAATGTGATGGGGAGCCTGAATCTGTAAGGTATCAAGTCTGTAAATCCCGTTTGGTTAAGCCATACCATTGAGCTCATGAACAGTCCCTGCAGAGAGAGGGAGAGTATTAAATGTGCACAATTCTGCACATATTTTTTTCAAGCTCAACCAGGTAGGCAAAGGGATAGAGATGAACAAGCTTTTCCCATCCAGTCTCTCACTTTGATTTGCAAAACAAACCCCTGACACCAGCCCTTTCAACAATGGAAGAACTAGTGGGTGAAAAAGTAGCTGCTTCATTTCAATGCTGATGTGCAGGCACTTGCCTTTACGTCGTAACATTTAGGTAGCAGACTGGTAATTAATATTATTGTCATGCTACTGATGTTTTACTGAAGACACTAACTGAATAGGAGGAAGGTAATAGTGCGCCCTATGTTTACTGAAAGTAATATGATCAATTAAATAATTTGCCTAGCAGAAGACTTGCTTTTACAATCCGAGCTAGGATCAAATTCAAAACCAAAATGCATTCAAGTTGAATGACAAGCATTGGTGGTGGGAGAGGGAAGAAACGTGGGAATAAAAGACAGCTGAGTGTGTTCTCCATTTTTAGGCTCCAGGAATTGTTCCAAATATTCCTTTGAAGTTTGAGATTGGGTGTTGGTTGGCTTAAAAGGCCTTCTCACCACAACTGAAACATAAAAGAATTTTATCTTTCAGTGTTACTTATTCCAGGTTTAATTAAACTTCATTCAGCTGTGGTATGGCTTAACTCCCCTGTGTCTCAGCTCTGACAGTAGTATGACAAAAATACCATTGTATCAGCATCAAGCAGAAAACAGTGAAGCAGCATCAAAATTTCAGAACAAAGGAGTAAGGGTGTCTAGTTTGTTGTATTTAACCTGAGAAGTACTAGGACTGATTCTGCATCTACTGAGACTTGTACAATTATTGGTTTAGTGTCAGGGACATGAGTAAAACAAGCTGATGGAAGACTGAAAACCACTATGGGACCCTAACTATGTTGCATGCCTGGATTGCAAAACTGAAAGCACAAAAATGTTCCAGGGACTGTGAGTACAGGATGAGATTGCTAGAATGCATGCTAGAAACCTCCACAAAGGACTTCCCAAACCTCCCAACAGGGCAGGCAATATCAAATTTTCTACCCAAAGGCTGAGGGCAAAGTACAGTTTCTTTATGGTAGCAAAATCTAGATTTGCCAGTGTAGCAGAGCTGCTGGTTTTGGAAGGAAGGAAATGGGTTTCAAGGGGTTTTGGAGACCAGTGCGTGGAAGGAGTCAGTAATGCTTTAAAGATTGAAGATGGTGACCTAGTAGTCAGTGCAGGTTTGGGGGCTTTGGGAAGTGAGGAGTTTTAGAGTAAGGAACTGGAAAAGATCAGTGGGATGTGAAGGGACTGGGAATACGCTTCTCTCCATGCTCTTTTTCCAGCTGCCCCCTTCTTTAATCCCATCTGCCCCCACCCCCGCCCCAGCTGCTCCCAGGCCCCCCCAAATGTTGTTTTGGCCTGTGTCATCCCTGCTCCCACCACCTCTGAGATGTGTACCATTCACTCTGCAGAAGCTCCTCTTCAGCTGCTGTATGCCCCTGCCACATGAATGACTCAGGAGAGTGATATGAGATGCTAAACATGGCAGCCAGGCCCTCCTTGTGAAGACACTTAATCCTTTTTCTGTCATGGATGTGACCTACAAATTCAAGACCTCAGGAAGCAGCTTTGCTGATTTTCAGCAAATCCGTGTCTATTTGGAGTAAGAGTGATGGTGGAAACCACAAGGAAGAAGAAGAAGCTGGCCTGTTTCTCCACACATCCATACCATCACACATGGAGCAATAGAGCAGCCCCAGCTTGCCTAAAGACTGACAGCAGTGCCTGCACAATTTCTTCTGTGTCTCAAAATGCAGTGGGGAAGTCAAGATTTACCTGGGCTAAACATCACCTTCCAGAGCTCAGACAAGCAGAGGTTGAAGAAGAACAGAAAGAAAGCAGAGTTAAAGAAAACACTTGCAAATATTTTTACCAGTAGCCCAAGCGATGCAGAGAGAACACACAGAGACAGTGAAGAGCAGGAAAGGGGATCTTCCCCAAAGGCAGTGTGAGAGGAAACAGTGAGGGGGGAGCCCTCCCACCCTACCCAGCACACACACTCTACAGGGACTAGCTGGAGCAGCCTTTCAGCCTACACAGACCAGTATGGAAAGATGGCTAAAGAGACCCTCTGAGTATGCTGAATATGCCCTGCATGCAGAAACAGGGTATTTCTTTGCAAGAGGCCAGTGAGCATTTATTTTCAGTGCTTTGTTTTCTGCCATATAACCTTAATCAGCTATGGTCTTACCATTCGCTGTGCTGGGCTAGCACTGAGGGGGCAAGAGCCTGGCAAGACAGTTCAGTGGGCAGCACCACTCTGTGTGCCAGTACTGGGTCTAGCCTTAGACCAACAGCAGGGATTTAGGCTACTAACAGAATATTACTGCATTTCTGCTTCAGCAAGTGTCTCCTGAAGGGTAAAGTCTTCAAGATTCACCACCCATCAAGCCACCAGTCTTTGTCTCTTAGATGTATATCTGTGCAAGACTAAGGAGCGCTATCAGAAAAATTACGGAGAAATGTTCTGTATCTGCATCTTTCCTTCTTAACCTAAACAATGGTTCTTTTCATGCAGACAAAAAGTATCCATATATGTTTAAAGAACAAAAAGAAACTCAGAAAACTATGTGCAAAAGCAAAGAAAATACAAGAAAAATTCTGGAACAATAAACAACATTTTCAGAGATTACCAATGGCAAATAGTCCATTTACATTTACAGTATCTGTGCGTAAAGAGGTGAAATAGTAGCAAAGGCAGAATAAATAAATGATGGAGCTTTGCAAAGGAATGAAAACCACCTTTTCTTTGTCCAAGCAGCTTGCCAAGGCCAGTCCCACATTTTGTATTCTGGAAGACATGCTCAGCTGTTTAAGGCAGCAGTTTTTCCCGAGAAAATGTCTGAATCAATTATTTGTTGATCATAAGCTAAAACTTCTGGTTGGGTGCTTCAGTCGGAGGAGAAAAAGCAGTGTCCTTCACACTACAGGGCGTGATGCCATTGTAAGATCCTATTGTGTGTGGGGGGGCGCAGTATGCTTACGACATCTGCGGCCTGAAAGTTGAAGGCCTGTTTCAGAGAAACAGGTTATTTCCTATGTGTTCTCCCAACAGGAACAATAAGGAAAGAGTTTTGTGGTTGTCAAAGTTTCATTTGTGTCCTGCAGACTCTTGCACCTACTTTCCTAGTAAGTTCCACAGAAACCTATTTAGCTTTAAATTGTGATGCATTGTTCAAAGAAAGGGCATGGTATGTTCTTTCCCTTGACCTTCAGTAGAATAGAGAATAGATACCTCATCAAAAATTTTCTTCTTGTGAAATTGAGCTAATAAATCAATTATTTGTAAACATACATCACAATCTCAGTGTGATGAGTAATCTAACTGTCATATATTTTGCAGTACCAAGCTATCTCATCTGCCATTTGGTCGAGTGCACTGAAAGGGAGTGTGGCCATACTTTTCAGTAAGAATTAATGGTAACACGTTGTCTTCATATTCTGATATTATTTTCCTGTAATGTACATATTCTGTACTAGTAAATGGTGCAGAGAGAAAAAACTGTATTTCTTATATGACAAATTTTCCTATTTCTGGCCCTTTGGGGAATACAGGATGGTAGTTCTCTCATCCAAGAGTAGCTACCTCAGTACTCGTGAAGAATTTTTAAAGGCAGTTCAAGAAAGATGGGACTGGTCCTTTCATTTGTTTCATTTATTCTCTTTCATTTGCTTTTCTGATAAATACTACAGTTTTTCTGGAGTTACTGCATGCATGAATTTCATGGTCAGCTATGCTTTCTGCAGGCTTTTTGTCTCACTGAGTGTACAGCAAAACTAGTGCCTATTAGAGTAATACATACATAATTGAATGTGCTGTTTTCAGTGGTCATTAGGCATGTAAATACCTTTGGAAATTCTTACTAATAACTAAATCTGACACAAGTCTTCAACTTATGCCTACGCCACACAATGGAAGTGGTGCAGAGATCTCCTCCATTACCACACTGATAAACACAGGCTGTGCATGTGTAGCTGTGCAAGCTTGCCGACACAGGTCCAGAAGCAAAGAAGCTGTGCTTAGGAGACATGGTGCCCAAGTCAACAGGCTCTGCAGAGAGAACTATGTGAACACAGGCACCCTGCTTCTAGATCTGAGCTAGCTCTGTACAACCACAAGACCTTTTTCATACTATCGGTGGCACTGATATCATAAAAGGAATCAGACCTCCATGTAAAACCCACTGCAGGGCATTTGCTTTTCCCATGATGATACCCTAATGCAAACAGGGAGGAATATATGTCCTGAGGGCTGAAATTTTGGTCCTGAAAATCTAGCCTCTGCTGTTCGCCAATGCTGGGCACGGTTATCTGTTCGACTCAAAACGGTTGGAGTTGATGATCTTAAAGGTCTTTTCCAACCCAAATGATTCTATGATTCTGTGAAATTCCCCAGACATCAAGTGCATCTGAAGAGAAAAACTGCTCTGAGCAGTTCTCTGCTTATCTCCTCTTCAACTCCAGTGAAGAACCAAACCCCCAGACAGCTGTCCTTTAAGGCTTCCAGGTAAGCCTTAAACACACCTCCCACATTCCTGCCAACCTGGACTCCTCACAAAATGGAGTGAGTTTTTACAGAAAAAATACAGATTATGTGATTCTGATCTTATAATTAATGGCCCTCAGATTACTTGCCAAACTCCCTTGCCCCAGATGAACAGCCTAACCACTGGTCTAAATAACCATGCTCTCAGTTTGCCAGTCAAGTTAATCCTGTGTTCTTGCTGCAGAAGGGCATTATTTCAGCATTAAGGATCTCTCCAAACAAAAATATCCCATCAGCTGACAGTTGGAACACTATCCTGGCTGAACAGAAGATCAGTGTGGTTTTTAAATGCTTTGATTGGAAAAAGGAAATGAACTGAGGTCTCCCCCTTTTAGACCAAATGTTTTTACCATAAGGCTATTCTATAAATATTGAGTTATGCTTTCCCACTTTGTTCTACCAAAGAAACAGTGACCTCTGCTCAGTTGACTAAAATCATGGGTAAAGGTGATTACACAAAGGAAGATGCTGAGGTCTGTGGATCCCAAGATGACAAATGCGAACCTACTTCAGGGAGCTTCAAGCTACCATTCCTCCATCAGCTTTAGTGAATCCCTAATGACCTTGCCAGACTTTGAAAACTCCTTTCTGAGGTATCCAGCTTGGCTCATGGATGACCTGCTTCAGAACGAAGCTCCTTCACCATTTTTTCTTTCATACCCTTCAGTAGCCCTGTAATACAGTCTGATTATTCGGTAACGAAGAAAGTCAAAGTGTTAATTTAAGGGTGCAAGTGTGCCACAGCAGGTGAGGCCAGAGGTGATTGCAGACAACATCTGATCTTTGAAAACGATCAAAAGAAGGTGCCTGTGCAGAAATAAAGAGCAGACAAAGCGTGTATGGGGCCTCCCCCATATACTCTCCCAGCTCCCAACACTGCATGGCTTGGGCTTTTATTGAAATAGAGCTGGTTTGTATGTATTTAGTAACCTCTGGTGGGTTACCTTTCCATGAGCCTGTCCAGCACCCCTTCAGTAAGGATGCCATATAATATAAACTGTAGTGCTATATGGCTAGTGAAGTACATTCACACGTATTAAAGAGCCCAGAGAGCCCTGCTCTTCAAGTCTGGAGTGATGATATGCTCATTTCAAGCCACAGCAGTCCAGTCTCCTAACTCTGGGCCAAACAAAATCTATGAAATCTGAGCTAAACTTCTCATACGTTCATTATCCTTTTTGCATAAAATGTTTAAGTCATGGAAGTCTGACACAGATGTGATAAAACTCCAGTGTGTAAGTGCTGGATACCGTTTTACAAAGCCCCAAAAACCCAGCATCTTTGTTGCTCTCTTCATCTGAAAGCTGTTTACTTGCAAAGCCATTTCTTGCCTTTGGTGGCATGTTTGCTCCCTTTAGACTGCAGTAGTCTAGGCAATTAGCTATGGGTAAAACATACAAGACCTAGGCCAAAAGTATTATGATTGGCTTGACATGTTGGTCTGTATTCCCTGACGAAAGCCATCATATTTGATCTTCTCTTGGACTTTCCTAAACTTTCTTTCTTTCACATTAGAACTCAAGTAAAACTCAGCTGAAGGTTTTCATCCTTTCGAAGTTAACTATGCATATACCATTTCATTAATAAGATTTGTAAAAATACACACAGGTCTGAAACCAGAATTCCCTTTAGTGAATTCACTCTGATGAATAGTATGGACACAAAATTCTACAACTTAAACAAATGCTGCAGTTTCTGACGTTATTACTGTAGACAGAGTATCAGAAGGAGTATTTAAGAGAGATGGTACTATCTTTGACTTTCTTCTGGAACGAACCTTCACAGTGAACACCCAAGACATTACCCCTGTTCATAAAATATCACTGGGGATGCTGAAGTAAAGAAGAATGAAGCATGCTCTTAAAAATTAGCTGACTTGCTCTGAAAAAATATATATCAGATCCTCTAAATCAAATCACAGTAACTTTCATGTATTGAGGGTTTTTTTCCATCAAAATTAAACCTTAGAATTCCACAGTCTTCTAAATGATGCTTTCTTAGCAAACCAGCAGCATAACACAATAGCATCATTCATATGTGCCTGGTACATTTAGCTTAAGCTTCATATGCAATTGCCTTATTAGATTACCTGGTGCTTTCTGGTATTTTGCTTAGCTTTGCCATAGTAGAGAACCAGTGCAGCTGTTCCTTCAGCCTCAAAATTTGTCTTTCTTTTTTTTCTCTTTTAACTTTTTCTGACTGCAAGCCCAGTGAGTGATACACAACAGTCCAAACATTCAGACCAAGATTTTAAGAAACAAGTGCCTGAAAATTAGGCCTACATTTTCATCTACATGCTGGGCTTCACTTTTCAAATGTCCGGGAGCAAAGGCATTTGTGGTTTATTTTTTTTTTTTAATGACAACAAAATAAATCTAGGAAACTAATGACTACAGTGAATACAGTTAATACTGTAGAAAATACAGTTTTCTTCCTCATAGCAATAAAAACCACTAGTCTTTTTTTTTTCCAAAACATAAAAAGTTTTGAATTATTATTACGGAAAAGTGGTAGCTATACTTTAATAACACTATCTACACTATCTAATAAGGACTTGAATATATCGTCTGGTTTATTTAGACTAATCAGCTTTAGCAGATCTGTAACAGAAGCCATGAAGCTATCCAGCAACACCCATGAATTTCGCTAGCAGAGGCAGGGTATAGGCAAAGGAATGACCAGCTATCAGGTAAGCAAGTTTATAGATGAACATCACTTCAGTTACTAAAGAAAACCTTCCTGGTGCTTGCCCTAGCACATGCCTCAAAGCCTCACATTTCCTACTACACTTTATTACTCTGTCTGTAGCCCCCTGCGCACATGGATGGTGGGTGTAGCCTGGTGATGCTATTCATGCTGGCTGCACTGAACGTGGACTGTAAGGGTACTGTGACCCATTTGCAATCCCACTGCTAGCACAATAATTGTTCTCAGAGGCAGAAGGGGAACACTTCTGACACACCTTTCTCAAAACCTGTGTTTTTTTCACCCTGGACTGACAAGGCTTGAGTATTTTCCATTTTGCTCCATACTAGCAGGCTCAAATTACTTCTTAAGTTTATCTCAATTCCCTGTTGACCAGATGCACGAGGCTTTCCCGGTTATCAGCTGCATGCCTCTTTCTGTGACTCATGTCGTTCATATGCTACATGGCTCACACACTGCAAGATCTGTAGGCACTATTTTACTACAGCATGTATTTTGGCACACTGAGATGCTCCTAAAACAATCACTGTTATTGGCAGACAGACATGTGTGTGAACTTCTCCCCTTTCCTGATGCGGTGGCCAAAATGAACAAAGCCCTGTGCTAGACCCAAAGGACCTCTTGGAGAACAGATGTCCCATGCAGGACTATCCTGGCTGCCCATAAAAGGCACCTCTTGGCCTGGCATTTGCCCCCTGCATGGAGGAGCACAACGTGTTTGGGTGCTATCCAAACACACAGAAAGTGTGTTAATGCCACTATTATCCCAACAGATGGGCATAACTCCGAGCTTATCAGAGGCTGTGTTTGGACATAGTTGCCAGCAGTACTATGCCCAACTGGGAGAGTCAAAAGGGTCTGTCAGTTTTGAGCTTTCATGCTTCTAGCTAAAGACATGCCCTGCTGCTAATCTTGCTTTTTCCAAACTAGATTAGATTTAAGACGTTCAGATGCCTTTCCCATGGCTTAACAAAAGCATGCCTTATCTCAGGCGTAAAACATCAGGCTCAACAGTGCCAGGCCAATGTGTGATCACAGCCCGTGGCCCATTTTTTTATTCTTTTCTGCACACATAAGCTCAGCTGGATGTGTAGCTAGGATGGGCCTCACTCTTCTCCAGTGACAGGAACTGCAGGCCAGTTAGGCTAATATGTGGATGTGTAAGGCAGGGTAGACTTCTTGTTGGCAGTCAAATGCCAAGGATGTGCCACACCTCCACAGCTGGCTAGAAGGTGGGATGGAGCAGTGTGACAGCAGAATGACAGACACGTGCCTGTTGATTGCTTTGGTGCTGCACAATGAGCTAATGAGATGCTTATGATTCAGACTTCTGTGGTGTCTAGCTGGCCACCTGCTGTGCTTGAGGTCTCGCTCTGCAGCCATAACGCTGCTACATGTCAGTCTCTTGACTTTGCATATCTGTGGCTGGCACAGGCAGTCATTTCTGCCAGCCTCGGTGCTACCGGCTCAGAAAGGCTGTAGCTCCCAGCAGAAAGCCGACTGGTGGCACTTGACTGCCTGTAGAGCTGTGTGACATAATCTTGTTTTCCTCTCTTAGGGATTTTGTCCATTACTGTTATTTTTATGCCTCATTGGATTTTACGTTGATCTTTCACCGGCAGCAAGTGCCCTTAGAGATGATTCATTAATGAAAATCTCTCTGAAGTAAATGTCACTCTTGTTCCTAGCACATGATAAAAAAGCATTGACTCAGTCACAGAAGCCCCAGTCTACCCACAGGCCCCAATGACTCGATCCCAAATGACAAATCTGTGATTCTGTCATCTTCCAGTTGTTTCCAGTTGTTTATTCCTGAATGGCTATTTTCCCTGAAATGTTTGTCATCTTTTCTATGAAAGTCATCCCTTTTTTAACAGTGTCTTTCTTTGCTTTGAAAGAAATTCTCTGAAAGATATTATAGCAGAAAATTAAGAGCATGTATATACTTGGAAACATCTCATAGACCTTTTTTTTTTTCAGAAAGCTTTAGGCAGATCACATTCATTGCAATTAAAATTGCAGCTCAAATGCTTCATGCATTAAACTGGTTGGAAACAAACCTTCTTTATTTTAAGCAGGGTTTCTCTGTAAATATACATTAACCATATGTACATTAGGCAATTTTACTGCTTTCAAAATATATTAGTTGTATTTCGAATTCATTCCCACTAGCACAAACCATTAAGTACTTTCCAAATAGAATCAGCAAAACCTGAACATAGCAATCCTCTGTAGCAAAGGCAGACAAAAAAAAGCAATAAAAATCTCATGTCTGGATGTAAAAAATACATGCTTTTTTCATGCTCAATACATGCTTAGTTGTGTTCACTACTGTCTTGACTTTTTTGTGACATCCTATTAAATTACTCAATGGGGAAGATGAACACAGCCACTACTAAAAACAGGGTTTTGTTTTGTGAACACAAGTCATAAAAGGAAGTCATTAAGAGTAATGCAGAATATACACAGGATTTGAGATAAAAACTTACAGAAACTGATAGCAAAAAGGAAGTTAAAATTTCCAGGTACAAAAATTATGGTGTTGAAGTTGCTGGTAAAGGAAATGGTTTCCAAACATTCCTAGTCACAAGGTAGGGAAAAAAATGCCCCAAAACAAGCAAAGAGCTGCAGAAACAGGCTTATACCCTTTCAATATCAACAAGTATCACTAAGCAAATACCAGGGCCTATTTTTTTGCATGATTTAGTGCATGCTCTGCACTACAAACTTCAGGTGCCCCGTCTGTGCCTGTGCCACATGAACGCTCAACATTCACTCATTTCATTTCAGAAAGGGAAGCAAAAAAGTTCAATTTTGATCTCTGACAGCTGCATGCAAGGCATTTCTGCAGATACTGCAAGCACCCAGGAAACCAGAGGGGGGTAGGGGGAGCTCAGTGGGTTGCAGAGGCTGCTTGCTGTCACCACTGCAGAGCGATGCCACAGTATCCCCCTGTTCACACCATCAGCTGGACCAGGGGCACATCAGCATGTCTGGCAGCACCCTGCCAGTCCACATGCCCAGTCCTCATGGCGGAGGTATCAGGGGATGGCAGCTGCAGCTCTTGCAATTCTCAAAAAACTGACACAGAACCCAGGTACATCAACAGAGTCAGAAAAAGGGTTACCCTATTTCTAATAGTAATTGAACTGCACACAGTTATTCTCTTCAGAGAACATTTAGTTAATGCATTGCTTTGTTTTGAACAGCAATTATGTAAATTTTCATACAAATGTGGTGATGGGGTTGTTTTTTGCAGACTTGAGAACTGGAGCTATAGGTAATAAACCGTAAAAACACCACAGTGCAAAAGTCTGAGTACCTAATATTTTTTAAAGAACTCTAATGTACTTGTTACGTGTATATATTCCTATTTTGCAATTGTAGAGTGTATATTATACATAAAAGTAAGCATGGTTCTTTCCAACACTGTTTTAGATCAGTCTCACCCCAAATTTTCCTAAAATATGGCAAAAATTTGTAACGAACCACAAGCATCTGCATTGATTTAGATACCGAGTCTCAATAAAATTCCCCAAATTCTAGAAAGGAGAATTAAATACTGTGAAATTCATTCTAAGAGCAGAGCACTGCTATCTCTATAGGTAGATTTACATGTGCAGGAAACCTATCTCTGACAGGAGGTCTGGAAAGGAACACCCATTAAAGAAAGGCCTGCCGTTAAACCTTCTGCAATGGTGGGGAGAGGGGCTGGCAGGTAGCTGAGCTAATCTGTAGGCTAAGTAGTTTCCAGTTAATAAAAAATTTCCCTTGCTTCTACTCACTGTTAACGCCAAGCCCCAAGAGAGCTATCACTTCCACCAAACCACAAGTCCCATCCGTGCTCTTCTCTCCTTCCTGCAAGAGCAAATCCAGCCTTCTCTATCCCCTCCGTGCTAAATAGAGACTTTGAAATAGATCGCTTATGCCTGTTTTTATTAAATAAGAACTCAGTTGCAGAGGTCAAACCCTTTTTCCCCAAATGCTAATCCCCTGGGTTTTTATCACCTTGTTAAATGTTTAATATTGTGAGCATGCCCTGGTGAAAGCTGGGTCAGGTCAGTGACCTCCCTGGCAGGGGAAAGAGGCCAGTTTTGGAGATGTAATGTACATCCCCCAAGGGCTCGGGGGAGGAGGAGGCAAAACAGCTGCTAATCTGCCATAGCAGGGCGACAGCACATTCTCCTGGTGCATATTCGTCTTTATTTTTGCACTTCTGCTCACTTTGTTTTCTCGTGTGTACATACATCATTTGCTAACTTAGTATAGCCCAAGAAAATTGAACTGACAACTCTACAGACTTGTGCAAGGGTGATCAGACTTTTGGCTAATAAATAGGCAAAAACTCACAAGAGACCCTGCCAGCACAATGCTGATTTTGATGCTGAAAGGTGCAGAGGATCTTTCAAAGAGCTGGAGTTATGCCAGTTTGCATGTTTGGTTTTGGGTTTTTTTCCCTGTAGGAAAGAAACACAGGGAGGCTCAGGCCAATCTTGAAGAGATTCCCATTAGTTCCAAGAAACTCTCCTTGTCTTCAGACAATTAACCACTTTCATAAGAGAAACAGGTTCACTCAATAAAGTTGTTGTCAGTCTTCCTTGACTGGGACATTGTGTAGGTACATAGGGATGAGGTGAAAAGGGTTTTTATTATACTTAAAATTATTCTGCCATCTCATGTTAGTTCCCTGAGACTTGAGAAAGTTAATTGTGTGAGTTGAAAACGGAGGACTGTCATGCATTAGGGTTTAAGGATATCTACAATTCAATGATCAAAAAAAATTACCCAAACATGAAACAAAAAGTTGATACGAAGGTGCTAATTCATAAACCTTAAGATTGCTTTTTTCGGACAAACACCGTCATGAGAAGAATTTGTCTTCTCCTAACAAATTTACTTTTTATTTCCCCCCAGTCCTGAGCAATGGCAAGAACGACAATATCTGAATATAGTTGATGGAAGGGACGAATCTCTATTTGTTATCATGTATCTCACCCAAATTGATTTTCCTTGACTTTCACTTCTAATTTTTCCCACATTTCATCTTCAAAATCTCATAGAATCATAGAATCATTAATTGTTTAGGTTGGAAAAGACCTTTAAGATCATCAAGTCCAACTTTTACCCTAACCCTGCCATCCCACCACTAAACCCTATCTCTAAGCACCTCGTCTGCCTGGCTTTTCAATCTCCCCATGGATGGGGACTCAACCCCTTCCCTGAGCAGCCTGTTCCAGTGCTTGACAACCCTTCAGAAGTTGTCTCCTTTCCTCATGCCCTGTGTCCATTATTAATGTCCTTTTTGTGCCAGGAAGATGGCATGTCACCTCTACAAGACACAGAGAATCAGAGAATAACTCGGGCTGGAAGGAATTTTTGGAGGTGACCTGGTCAGATATCTGCTCAGACCAAGGCAAAATTACTTCAGGTTGCTGAGGGCCATGTTCAGTTGAGTTCTGAGTACCCCCAAGAATGGAGAGTCCACCACCTCACTGGGCAACCTTTGCCAGTGTTTGACCACCCTCATGGTAGGGAAAAAATACCCAACATCTGATCAGAATTTTCCCTGTTGATTCTTGTCCCTTTTCCTAACCCTGCACACCTGGACTAACGTGAGAGAAAACAAAAAGCCCAGAGCCACACTGTGAGTCAAAGGAAGTTAAGGCTGCAGAAGGAATTCTCCCATGAGGAATTTCCAGTCTGGGAAAACCTGCAATGCCTCATCTGAGGCTCATCCGAAGGTTAGGGATTCATACACCTTTTCCTACTAGTTTACTTTTTTTTTTTTTTAATAGTCTAACTGCACCTCCTTCTCTGACCTATTGGGAACAAACTATTTGTAACCTTCCTGACACAATGAAAAATGAAGCTACGTTAACCACAAGCAGCCACTATGTGGTGATCACAATGTTTACATTGGATTCTTTCATTGACCCTAGCATTCACTTTGTCAAAGGTACATTTATTACTGTAAACTTGCATCATATAAGTCAGCATGAACATGCAGGTCAAGATAAAGCCTTGAGAATGTTGTACTTCCATGTACTTCCATTCTTGGGAATTACGCTACAACACATGGTGGAGTAAAAAGCTAAGCTGCAGAAATGTATGATGCCAGTAGTAGAGCGTTTTATGAGGAGGCAAGGAGAGTATCTTAGACACAAAGAACTCTGTAACGCTATTGTCCAAATAGATCTTCAAGAAAGCAAAAACAGTGGTATTTTAGATTAAGTCTGTGAAACAGTAACCAATTTAAGCACCAATTAGAGATTAATTCAAAACATTTCTGTCAAAAAAAATTGGCCAGATGTCATGCTTGTTCTTTCCTCCACATTTCCCTATGTACCACAGACATAGGTAAGAAAGAGCACATCTGATGCAACGGTTTCTTAACACAGAGTCCGGAGTCCACTGTGCTAGAGGAGACGTAACCAAATGTACCTTCATTCATAAGAGCATGCTAATCACAATGAAACCAGGTAATGCAGCATAAACTGATCTCACTTTATTAGCATGTTATATGTAACCATCACTGAAAAACGCTAGGAAACGGTTTCCTGCGTTGAAGCTGAGAGGCCTGTTAGCCTCTCATCACCAGCACAGACTGTAACGCACATACTGAACAGCCTACCATCAGTCTGGGCATGCTTTACACGAGAAAGTTCAAGCTCCGGTAAGCCATCCCCCACTGCGAAGACACAGGCGCTCCATCCCTTCTGCCAGCCGGGCCCTCTGGAAGCGTGTTGCCATCAAACCGGACTGGCCCAGGCGATCAGCTCCGCGCTGGCACGTTCCGCAGCGCCGCGGGGGATGGCG
>NW_009259786.1:1608537-1645504 GCF_000687185.1 Egretta garzetta | reverse complement strand
CGGTTGCAACTGCTGCTGGAAGAGGAGGCTGCTGGGGAGACCTTACAGCGCCCTTCCCGGACTTCAAGGGGGCCTACAAGAAAGAAGGGGAGGGACTCTTCATCGGGGAGTGTAGTAGTAGGACAAGGGGTAACTGATTTAAGCTGAAAGAGGGTAGGTTTAGGTTAGATATTAGGAATAAACCCTCTACTGTGAAGGTAGTGAAGCACCTCCTCAGTTTCACAGACCTTTCCCCCTGAATGTGAAGCTGATGGTTACTGGCTATGCTGGCCCATAAAACATAAGAAACATACGATGCTCCCTCAGCACAGTTTACTTTCTACCAGAAAAGGAGGAAACTGACAGACAGATAATTCAAGGCCAAAGTTACTACTCTCTGTAGTCCCTAGTCACCTAATCTCTTTATTGTGTTTTGCTTAAGGAAGATCACATAGCCATTATGGTGCCCTGAAACATTATTGAAGTGAGTTATTTTGCATAGCAAGAAGATGGGCTCAGCCTGGCATCGATATAGGCAACAGCCACTTTGGGAGGCAGAAAAGAGGCTGCAGTGAGTCATCACTGTGCTATACAGACATGCGGAAATAAACACCAAGAATGGAAAGAAACATTTAAACTAAAGGGAGAAAGAAAAGGGGAATACAAACCAGCCAGCAATAAATCTGAGGCTGAGAACTTGAAGAAGCTGGCTGACCATAACAGCAACCACAACCTGAGGTGTAACAGGGGCAAAACGAGTGATAATTTTACAGATAGAGCCAGATCAGTTCAGGAGAGGGTATGTATCACACAGCTGCCTGTGACAGAGGGAATGAACTTGATGGCCAGGGAGAATTTCTTCCAGACCCCTGTTCCTATGCAGTATCCCTGGCATAAAATAAAAAAAACCAAACCAAAAAACCCCAACTTTTGTAAAGGTATCCTCTGCTTGCAGGGTGCTGCATGGTAAAAGAATGTTCTGCATGTGGGCTTTAATCACAGTTGTTAAATACCATTACAGTGAATGTGACCCTTTAATATCAATGCTTACTGGAATGCAGCTTCATGATTTTTTCCCTTCAAGACACCCCCTACCAAGTTCTTCTTGGAAGTGTTTGCTTATGTTTTCGGGTACCTGTCAGTAATCATAACCTGACTTCCAATCTCATAAAAGTAAACTTAGTGATTATCAAAGCTGCAGCATAAAAGGGCAATGTGAGAAGGAAAGCAAATTGCAACACAGCCAGAACAAGCACTTGTTGTGAGTGACCTGCACTGCTACTGCTAACATGACAGCATTTTGTACTAGCACATTACTGAAACCAGTCCAAGTTCCCCAATTGTTCTGAGGGCAATTTGCTTAGGTAGGAAAGCAGTGCTTTAGGAGATACTGCAGAGAAGGAAAATACTACACCCTTAAGCTTACAATGTGAGAGGTGGACCAGTCTTCTGAGAGTTGACAGCACACACTGTCTGTCTGAAGAGTGTAAAACTGCAAGGTAGTACAACTTACTCACAGGGGGGAGAGAAAGCCCGAAAAATTCAAACAGATCATGCACAATCAGTTTAAATCATGCCACTGTTTTCTGATGGCCCATTAATCCAATAAAAGGTACAACCAGATGTTTCTTGAAGAATCAAGCCATAAGAAACTGTATCCTCTCCCCACTCAGTACAGCTATCTTTGTAATTTTAAGGCTGACATCGCTCAGTCAAAAATTTATTTATTAATCCTTTTCTTATTTTGACCTAAACCAAGCCTGACTTGTAGCCTGGCTACAAGGCTGTGCATCATTTTCCACATCTTTAAAAAGAGACGCCTTATTTGCTTAACACATGTTGAAAACTTCAATTATGGGGGAGTCCTGAAGAAGTACCAGAACTGCACGTAAACCAACTTTCCCAGTAGCCAACATTGCCCTGGACCTCAACTTGTATGGACATTTTCCCTTTACAAAACTTACCTGAAGTTTAGCAAATAAGTGCTTGCAAATTGCAGCAAGAATAACCATCTCTCCCTGCAAGGTTATATCACACACCAATGCTAAAAAATGTATCATTGTGATCACTGAACAAGAATATTTTAAAGACAGGAGGCTGCCAATGCATTGTTTCAAACTCCCATTACAAGTTACGAAGCTCAAAAAGAAGATGCTAGGCCATGTCAGATAGGGAAGGATGTTATTGCCAAAGAATGAATAAGAAAAGGTTCAAAGAACCACAGAACCACAAAGTGGTTGAGGTTGGAAGGGCCCTCTGGAGGTCACATTGTCAAACATTCATGCTCAGGCAGGCAGGCTTACATAAAGCATATTGCCCAGGACCATGTCCAGGCAGCTTTGAAGATGTCCAAGAATGGAGGCTACAGCAGCCCTCTGGGCAACCCGTGCCAGTGCTCAGTCAACCTCACAGTAAAGAAGTCTTTCCTGCTGTTGGGGAGGAACCTCCCTCCCATGTTTCAGTTTGTGCCCATTGCCCCTCATCCTGTCACTGGGCACCACTGGAAACAGCATCCATTGTCTTTTGCACTCTCCCTTCAGCTATCTGTACACCTTGGGGAGAACTGTGTGGAGCCTTCTCTTCCCCAGGCTAAATAGCCTGAGCAATCTCCACCTTTCCTCCTATAGGACGTGCTCCAGTCCCTTCATCACCTTAATGCAGCCCTTGGCTGCACTCGCCCCAGTAGCTCCATCTCTTGTAGTGGGGAGCCCAAGACTGGGCCCAGTACTCCAACAGTGCCCTTACCAGAGCTGAGCAGAGCGGAAGGATCGCCTCCCTTGACCTGCTGCAACACTCCTCCTAATGCAGCCCAAGACACTGCTGGCCATCTTTGCACAATGGCACAGTCCTGGCCCATGTTCAACTCGCTCTCCATCAGGCCTCACTTTTCCACAAAGCTGCTTCCTGGACAGAGTGCCCCCAGCACGTACTGGTGGCCACTAGTTAGCAGCTTCCAACTAGGCTTTGTTCCACAGATCACCACTCATGCCAAAGCCGGTTTTCAATCCACCTCATTATCTGCTCATCCATACTTCAACACCTTCTCTATGAGGACCTTAAGGGAGATAATATAAAAAACCTTACTGAAGTCAAGGTAGACCATATCTACTTCTTTTCCCTCACCTACCAACTTTGGCAAAGAAGACAAAAAGCATTTTTAGGCATTTTTGACACAACCTATTCCATGGCAGCCCTTTCACCCAGTCTTGTCCCAGACCTGTTGAACTCTAGGCAGGTCACCGCTGGCTGGAAGCTGGCCAGCGTTGTTCTGCTTTACAGGAAGGGTGTGAGGGAAGACCCAGGGAACTACAGACCTGGCAGTCTAAGCTCAGTGCCAGGGAAGATGATGGAGAAGGTCCTGCTGGGTGCTACTGCAAGGCATTTCAAGGATGGTGCAATCATCAGGCACCGTCAACACGTACAATACATCCCATCCCATCCCATGCTATACCATACCATACGCTACATACGCTCCAATACAAACTACAATGCATACCACAGGTACATTACATAGAATACAATACAGTAAATACCATACAATACAAAACCTACCACTCCATACCATGCCATGCCATGCCATACCATACATGCAATACAAAACATACTGTACCACACAATGCAAAATACAGTACATACCATACCATACCATACAATACAACACAACACGCACAAGACATACACTACAGTGCATACAATACAAAATAAATCCAAAATATAATACATACAAAATAATGGGTACAGTACATACCGCATCAAACAATACATGTAATACAATAAACACTACACAATACAAACCGTAGAATGCAATATATAAAGTATGATACATACTATACAATAAAAAGGCAATACAAGAAATACAATGCAATACAATAAATACCATGACATGCCACAGAATACAATACACAATACAACACAAGAAACTATACCATCTCGTCCATGTTGTGTGGGATATATTTAAAAAAAGAGAGAGAGAGAATTATGGAATCATTTAGGTTGGAAAAGGCGTTTAGGATTATCAAATCCAACTGTTAACCTAGCACTGCCAAGTCCACCAACAATATGTATGTATATCTATTTATGTAAGTATCTAAGCATCTAACCTGGGGAGATTGAACCCCATGCACCAGTACAGGCTGGGGGCTGACCTGCTGGAAAGCAGCTCTGCTGAGAGGGACCTGGGAGTCCTGGTGGATGACAAGCTGACCATGAGCCAGCAGCAGGCCCTTGTTGCACCGAAAGTCAATGGCATCCTGGGGCGCATTAAGAGGAGTGTAGCCTGCAGGTTGAGGGAGGTTATCCTCCCCCTCTACTCTGCCATGGTGAGACCCCACCTGGGGTACTGTGTCCAGTTCTGGGCTCACCGGATCAAGAAAGATGAGGAACTCCTAAAAGAGAGTCCAGAGGAGGGCTACGAAGGTGATGAGGGGACTGAAGCATCTCCCCTACAAGGAAAGGCTGAGAGAGCTGGGCTTGTTCAGCCTGAAGAAGAGAAGACTGAGAGGGGATCTCATCAATACATACAAATATCTTAAGGGTGGTGTCATGAGGACAGAACCAGGTGCTTCTCAGTGGTGCCCAGTGAGAGGACAAGGGGCAATGGGCACAAACTGAAACATAAGAGGTTTCAGTTGAATATGAGGAAGAACTTCTTTACTTTGAGGGTGACAGAGCACTGGAACAGGCTGCCCAGGGAGGTTGTGGAGTCTTCTCTGGAGATATTCAAAGACCGCCTGGACAATGTCCTGTGCAACCTGTTCTAGGTGACCCTGCTTTAGTAGGGGGGTTGGACTAGATGGTCTCCCGAGGTCCCTTACAACCCTTGCCATTCTGTGATTCTGTGAAATATACAGAGGCCATATGACGTTGTTTTCCATGGGGTTTGTGTTCTGCAGCCCTGAAAGCCAGGCTACTGATAGTGCGTATGACAGTCAGAAAACACTGTGTCATGGAAAGAAGCCAAAAAGATGGTAAAATGCAATGAGAGGCAGGAGAGCAGGACAGCGTGTTTCTTTCTCTGGGTCTTGTTCCCTTTAAGGACTCAGAAATGCCAGAGGGAGCTTAGAGGAGAAGAGAAGTGAAATAATAAACTCTCAGGGACTGACCCGTAAATTACACGGCCCACTCCTACATGGCCCACTCCAGGGCTGACCAAAAGTTAAAGCCCATTATTAAGGTCATTGTGCAAACGCCTCTTTTTAAGGCACTGACAGGCGCAGGCCATCAAGCACCTCTCCAGGAAGCCTGTTGCAGTGTCTGACCACCGTCTCAGTCAAGAAAGGTTTCCCGATGCCAAGCCTGAACCTCCCCTGATACAGCTTTGAACCATTCCCAGGCATCCTGTTGCTGGATCCCTGGGATAAGAGAAGGGAGCTCTCAGGAAGCTGTAGAGAATGATGAGGTCGCCCCTCAGCCTCCTTTTCTGCAAACTAGACAAACCCAGCCACTGGGCATCCCGCTGTCTCCAGGAAGCCTGTTGCAGTGTCTGACCACTCTCTCAGTAAAGAAATGTTTCCTAATGTCAAGCCTGGAGTGGGAAGAAAGCCTGTGCTGGAAATGCAGCAGTGTGCTGCCCCCTTTCCCTGGCCACTTTCCCGACAGGCAGCCAGCCACATGTGCCAGTGCCTGGCATTGTCCTTCCCCGGGCGCAGGACTTTGCGCTTCCCCTTGCTGAACTTGGTGGGGCTCCAGCCTCAGCAGGGTACGGCCCTGGGGTGATGCAGGGAGCAGCACCAAGCAGTGGCTCCACACAGGAGGAGGGAGGTGGGTGCTGCCATAGCAAGGCTGCACCAGGCAGGGCAGGCTGGTGGGGGAGCAGAGCCCCAGGACATGGGTGCAGAGGTGGTAGGAGAAGGCCAGGCCAGGGGGGATGAGCAATGGGCCATGGGCTGGCCCTGGAGAGCCCCCAGCTGGAAACATCTGCCCCGGGAGCAGCTGCAGAGATGCAGACCTGGAGCTGGGCAGTGCTCCCCTCTGGGGGGAATGACGACACCGGACCTGGCACAGTTAGAAGGAGCCCTCAAGAGTTACCGTCCCACCCCTCCTGCCAAAGAAGCCAAAAAGGGCAAGGATAGTGATGCCACCTGCACCTGCACTGAGATGCATTTGTTTTATTTGGAGGTTGGGGGGCTGGGAGCCCTTGAGGGCTGGCGCATGCTCCAGCTGATGCCCCAGTCCTGCTTTGGCTATGCCCCGAGGCCCTCTCCAAGGTCACCGATGCAGTGCCAGCCTCTTGTTGGCCGGAGAGGCCTCGGAGCTGCCAGCCCTCCTCCGTGGGGGTCGCCATGGCCGTCCAGGGGAGCCTTCACTGCCCCAGCTGGAAGTGGGGGGCCCGGGCACAGCCTCCCTGGGCTCCTCCTGCTGGGGCTCTCCTTGCTCCGGCAGCGATGGCAACGGGAACAAAGGGGTGGCTGCCGGGACCCCCTCGGATGGCAGTGGGTGAGGTGTCAGGGACCCACTCCTCATAGGATGTTCCTTCCAACCCTTCCACCGGCTTTGTTGCCCTCCTCTGGAAGCATTCAGGTGCCCTAACATCCAACTTACATTGTGGGGGCCAGAACTGCACACAGTCCTCAAGATGAGGCTGCACCAAGACTGAATGCCGCAGGAGAATCACCTCTTTTGAGCAGCTGGCGATGCTGTGTTTGGTGCACCCCAGACTGCAGTTTGCCCTCTTGGCTACCAGGGCACACTGCTGACCCATACTGAGCCCGCCCTCCCAGAGCTGCTTGGGCCCAGTCCCAGAGCTGCGACACGGTTGGCATAAGCAAAATCTGGTGGGATGAGTCCTGTGGCTGGTGGGCCATGATGGACGGTTATAGGCTCTTCAGGAGGGATCAGCAGGGTGGGCTGGCGCGAGTGGGCGCCAGCTGTAATGGAGGCATTGGGTTGTATGGCGCTTGCAGTTGGTGGCACCATGGTTGAGAGCCTGTGAGTAAAGATGAAGGAGAAAGCAAATAAAGTGGATGTTGTTGTGGGGGTCTACTAGTGGCCACCCATGCAGAGCAAGACCACTGATGAATTATTCTCCAAGGCATGAAGGGATCTCTCTAGATCAGCTGTCCTTGTCCTTATGAGTGGTTTTAAATTCCCAGCCTTGAGCTGGAAATGTTGTACAGTGGACACCGACAGGTCCAGGAAATTCCTGAAGCATGTTGAAGGTAACTTCTCAGTGCAGGTACTAAGGGAGCCCAGTAGGAAAGGTGCCCTCCCCGAGGTGTTGTTTGTAAACCAAGAGGGACTGGTGGGCCAAGTGGTGATTGGTGGCTGTCTTGGTCACAGCGACCACAACGTAGTTGAGTTTCAAATTGTTGGTGTTAGGAGAAAAACTTCCAGCAAAGCTTTGACCATGGATATGGGCAGAGGACAATTCTGGCTGCTGAAGGATGTAGTTAGTAAGGTGCCCTTGGAATCTGCTTTTCAAGGTATTGTGGGCAATGAATGCTTGTCACTTTCTAAGACCCATCTCTTAAAGTGCAGGAGCAGGCAACTCCAAAGTGTCGGAAGTCAAGCAAGCATGGCAGAAGACTGTCTTGGCTGAGCAAGGATCTTTTTCAAGAACTCTACATGGAAAAGGAAAGTGTATGGACATTGGGTGCTAGGAAAGGCAGCACGGGAGGACTACAGATAATCTGTTCACCATGTAGGAAGAAAATTCATGCAGCTAGAGCTTGATTAGAGTTCAAGCAGGCTAGCTCTGTGAAGGACAACAAAAAGGTATTTTAAAAATATGTTAGCAGCAAAAGGAGGAACAGAGATAATGTTAGTCCATTGCTTGATGAGATTGGTCACCTCACCAATGGGGAAGCAGACAAAGCAGAGACGTTTAATGCCTTCTTTGCCTCTGTCTTTAACACTGATGATGGGCCCTGTGACCCCCAGAGCCCTGTGTTGGAAGACTGTGACTGGGGGGATGATAAACTCCCAGCCAACTCAACTTCTTTGAGCCTTGCTGCTGCAGCTTGATGCACATAAGTCTATGGGGCCCAATGGGCTTCATCCCAGGGTACCTGTCATCAGGGGACCTCTCCATTATTTGTCAATGGTCTTGGGAATCTGAAGAGGCCCCACTTGACTGGAAGCTGGCAAATGCTGTCCTAATTTTCAAGAAGGGTAAGAAGACAGACCCTGGTAGTTACAGGCCTGTCAGTCTCACTTCAGTGCCTGGTAAAATTATGGAGAAGGCAATTCTGGGAGTTACTGAGAAACACTTGAGAGACATTGCAGCCATTGTTCATAGCCAGCATGGGTTCACTAGGGGAAAGTCCTGCTTAACTAACTTAATTTCCTGTTATGACAAGGTCACCCATCTAGTTACCAAGGGAAGACAGAAGATGTGGGGGTTTTGATTTTTAGCAAAGCTTTTGATACTGTCACAGTATTCTCCTGGGGAAAATGTCCAGCATACAGCTAGACAAGTCTGTGATATGTTGGGTGAACAGTTGCCTGACGAGTGAGGCTCAAACAGTTATAGTAAATGGGGTTGCATCAGGCTCCAGGCAGTCACCAGTGAGATTCCCCAGGGCTCAATTTTAGGCTCTAATGTTTTTTGTAAATGGTGTGAATGCAGAAGTCAAATGTACATTAATTAAGTTTGCTAGTGATACTAAATTAGGAGGAACTATGGACTCCTGCAAGGGTAGAGAGGTCTTACAGTGAGAGCTGGATAGACGAGAGAGCTGGTCAATCGGCAACAGTATGAAATTTAACAATAGCAAGTGCCAAGTTCTCCACCTGGGATGAGGTAATCCTGGTTATATATACAAATTGGTTGATGAGAGGCTAGAGAGCAGACCCGTGGAAAGGGATCTGGGGATTTGGGTTGATGGCAAGTTAAATCTGAGTCAACAGCATGACCTGGCAACCAAAAGGGCCAACCATGTCCTTGGGTGCATGAAGCACAGCATAACCAGCTGGTTGAGGGAGGTGATTGTCCCACTCTACACTGCACTGGTGTGTCCCCACCTCAAGTACTGTGCGCAGTTTGGGGTTCCTCAATACAAGGACACCAAACTATTAGGGTGTCCAGAGGAGGGCAACCACAGTGGTGAAAGAGGTCTCAAGGGCAAGACTAAGGAGGAGTGGCTGAGGTCACTTGATTTTTTCAGCTTGGAGAAGAGAAGGCTAGGAGTGACCTCATGGCAGTCTACAGCTTCCTCAAGGGGGGCAATGGAGGGGGAGGTGCTGATCTCCTCTTTCTGGTGACCAGTGATAGGACACGAGGAAATAGAAGGAAGCTGCATCAGGGGAAGTTCAGATTGGACATAAGGAAAAGGTTCTTCACTAGGAGAGTGGTCGGTCACTGGAAGAGGCTCCCCGTGGAAGTGGTCATGGCACCAAGCCTGTTGGAGCTCAAGGAACATCTGGATAATGCTCTTAGTGGTCAATATGGTTTAGTTTTAGGTAGTCCTGTAAGGAGGAGGGAATTGGACTCAGTTATCCTTATGGATCCCATTCTACTTGAGATAGTCTATGATTCTATGATTCTGTGCTGTCAACCAGCACCCACAGATCCCTTTCTTCAGGGCTGGTCTGCAGTCCTTCCTCTCCCAATTTATACTTGTGTCTGACATTTCTTCATCCCAGGTGCACAAGCCATAATTTGTTCTTGTTAAATTCGTGCCATTGAGGATTGCCCAATGCTCTAGATCCTTCTGCAAGGCCTCTCGTCCCTCAAGAGAGTCAACAGCATCTCCCAGCTTCGTATCATCAGCAAACTTACTTACTTAGGGGGGTTGGACTGGATGATCCTTAAAGGTCCCTTCCAAACCATTCTATGATTGTATGAAATTCTCCCATTTGGTTTCCCCCACACTGCTAAGATAGTATGGGAAAGCATTCCCTGCAGGGGGTTGCTCTTTGGTAATGAAACACACGTGCCCTGGAAAGCATCGTGGTGTTTATTGGAGTTGACAGAGGCAGATGCTGAGGGGCTGCAGCTACACCATGCTGTTGTTTGGGTCCAGAGCAGCAGCAGGGCCAGTCTGGCCAGCTGCACCCCGCCTCCGTGCACAGTCAGTCCCCGCAGGCCACCTTCTGCTAGCCAAGGATTGGTTGGTGGTGGTCCACCTGCACAGGTTGTAGCACTGCTGCGGGGACCAGGCTGTGGGCCCTCTCCATGGCCACCTTCCTGTGAAGACAGGTGGGTGAGCCAATCACATACTCCTCGTAGTTGTTGTCCCCTCACACCGAGTGCAGCAACTGCTCCAAAGGCTGCCTGCAGACTGGGCAGGCATCTCTTCCCCTGGCCCACCGCTGGATGCAGACAAAGCAGAACAGGTGGAGGCAGAAGGCCACACAGGCTGCATCCTCGATGTCTCCCAGACAGATGGGGCACCGGGAGCATTTGGCTGCCTCCTGTGGCCCTGCTGGTAGCAGCTGGCTCATGCCACCATCCCTCACAGCAGAGCCACTCTCCTGCAGGTCTTCCGCAGTGCCCAACACCATGTCCTGCCAAGAGAGACATGCAAAGTGCCAAAGCTTTTCTGTTGCTGGGAGCAGAAAAGCAGAGAAAGGCCCAGAAAGCTGTGGGAAAGGGGAGATTAGGCCTCCTGAAGGGCCTCCTTGCGGGCTGGAAAGCAGCAGCAGCAGCCACAGCCCTGTGGGCCAAGGCAGCCCTAGGGGCTGCCCTTCACCCCTGCCTGCTCCATGCAGGCCGCCCGTGCTGGATGGGGAGGTTCTGGGGGAACCTCCTGCCCAGGCGCCAGGGGAAGGCAGGCTTGGGCACAGGGCCCTGGACAGGGGGAGCAGAGGTGGCTCTGGGTGGGAGAGGCTCCAGCTGGGGCTTGGCAGGAGCTGGGGCAAGGTACAGAGATTGTGTGCATGGCTCCATTTGCTTAACTTGTCATTTCCCTATGAAAGCTTAAAGTTGAATTACAAGAACCAGAGGGTCTCATGATTTTCAGTAACACTATGGTCTTCATAGAAATTGAGCTGTCACAAGAGTTAAGAATAGTAAGCCCTAAGTGTGGTAGTAGGATTTGCACTGCAAAATGCATGGTAACAATGTTTTTCACAAAAGCTGTGTAGTCAAATTCTCTGTTAGTGTAAATAGGCATAAATTCTGCCAGAAATGGCATCTGCTGTGCATATTGTGCCTGTAGGAGAAGAAGAGAGGGAATGAAAAAGAGGAATACAACTGATTTCCAGTAGGTTTTTTTGATTGTTTTTTTCTAGATCACATCCATTCTGCCCTGCTGATTGACTTCGTGCAGTCATAATTAAGCACAAAGCTCTTCAGGGAGCAAACAGTTGGCATTTAAATAATTTTGTCTTTCCAGGTGGCCTTTAACTCCAGGGGAAACCTCCCTCACTGTCGTCCCCTAATTCTCTATAGCGACAACCATGGCACAAATGCACCACAGATTAGAAAAATGTTGCTCCCCCTCCCTCCCTCCTTCCCTCCCTCCCTTCTTCCCTCCCACTCCTTCACCAGCAAATCTGGAAAGGTCTAAATGGAACTGCCAGTGTCAGTTTACCTTAGTGTAGATGGCAGGAGATACTTTCTGCAGTTCCCTCAGGGGAAGGAAAATGAGATTGCACAGATCATCTGCCCAGTCACAGTGCTCTGCTAGGGGAGAGTGCCTCAGCAACAGTCTCCTATAACAGCTATTACAACAATGAAAGTCTAATCTGATGATCAGGGAAAACAGTCTGAACAATCCACAAACTTGGAAAGTGCCACAAGGATTCTTTCAGTTCCTTAGACTATCAACTATCCACAGAACATCTTTTTCCCTGTTCCAATTTTAAATAAATAATTCTTAAAATTTGCTCTACTCACAGTGGTTTTTCATATGTTCTGAAATTCTTAGAGTATGTAGAATTTTAGGATGAAATCCCCTCTGTTAAGAAACCCAAATAAACAGCAGTGATGTTATTGAAATTGTTATTGTTATTATTGTATTGTTATTGTTGCTATGATTCAGTGTTATTGAAAAAGGAGAAGTCGCCATTCTGCCTTTGGAGAGAGGGTTAGAGGAATCCACAGGACAGAAAGGTAAAAATGGGACACAAGAGGCAGAATTTAGATTATGTACACAATCTAGGAGAGAGAAAAGCATGATACTTAAATATTATCAACCTCAGTGAGTAAGAATTCTAGGGACGGGGATACTGACAAGCAGTAATGCCAAGTGTGTATAGCACACCACGGCTCACAGATCTCAAGTTGGAAGGGACCCGTAAGGTTCATCGAGTCCAACTCCCTGCTCTTTGCAGGACTGCCTAACACTAAACCAAACATCAGCACACTCCTTGCCATCCTTAGGCTCAGGGACTTTGGGCTACAGCTGCCAGTTTGTACTGGTATGGGGCCAAGGGGATCCAATCTGTACTGGGACCAGATCCAGTCTGTACTGGGAGGAGGCCAATGGTCTCTTGTAACATATGTCAATGTGTCTCAATTGGGGTTTAAAGATTTAAAAAGAGAGAGAGATGACAAAGAGAAAAAAAATTATTTTGAGCAACTGCATTTAGGTTTGTTTCTAACATAATTTTATTGTCTATAAATCAACTGCACAGTAAAGATGCAGCAAGGGCAAGCATTATCGTCTAAAAGCTGGTCTTTATGCATTACAATTCCTGCACTAATATTTACTGGCTTTACAATGTTTCAAAGCTATTAGCTCTTCATTTGCTTTTAAGTTGATAGACTACAGTACAGCAATACCAGCAGCAAACACACAATATTCTAATCCTCATGAATTTTTATTTTGATCCAGAGTTAATCTCTGAAAAAATACTTTGTAGGTTATCAACTATCCACTCCAAAACCACAGTATTTCTGCTGAAATGGCTTTATCTTTTGTAAAATGATTATGAGACCTGTTATCTGGCGACATACCATTGTAAAATAACATCATAGTACCTGTCAGGCAAAGCTTTGCAAAAGTCTTGTTCTCTGGTTATGGATAAAGTTTGTCAAAATGATTAGTTTGTCAGTCTAGGAGGCAGGTAAATAAATTCACTTTCTGCTAGCACTTCTTCTTGCCCCCAGCTCAGCATGTTGGCAGGGTGCAAGTGTTGCCCCTGGGGTGGTGCCCCAGAGAAGGTTCACTCTCACACAGCTGAGGCAGGAGGAAGGTCTGGCATGCAGCTTCCACGGGAGAGGTGCCATGGTCAAATGCTGGGGACAGTCATTAGGCACACTACCTAAGGTCTCCTCTTTCATTTCAGAACTCGCATCTGTCAAACGCAGCCAAGGACTTACTGCGACACTTGGCAGCTTAGTCCGGGTTGTGCTAGCCTGAAAAATTTGAGAGAAGGATGTGATCTGTGTCCAGAAGCTTGCAAGAAAATTAAATTTAGGGGGGAAAAAATCACTTTTGTGTTCACTACAAAAAAGTCCTATGTGTTCATTAGTTCATCCAAGAGTTATTAAGTACGTTCAGAAACCAGCTGTCTTTAACGAAAGAAAAAATCATAATGATCACTATAGTGACCATTTATCTAAGATACTTCTATATATAGGTCAAAATGTTTGCAGGACCTTCCTGCCTTCTGCACCATTTCAGAATTACCCTGCAGCATGTTTCTCTTACTCTTCAACTTCTGCAGTGCCTGTCCTCCCAAACTGCTGCTTATCTCCCCCATATTCCAGTCCACGTCAGTTTCCACACTAATGCTGGAGCTTCAAAGGGCCTCCCATTTCTTAACTACCCTTTCTCTTTGAGCTTGCTTCTTAGAAAGCCCCTCAATAGGGCTAGATGAAATGCAGGCAGATCAGGCAGATGCCTCGGGCAGCAAGCTGCCTATTTTGCCCACCTGGGCAGGGGTGGGTAACAGCCCCTCCAGCAATGTGAGTGCATGTGCAGCACTGGGGAAGCAGCCCTGATGGGTTGCCCAGTTGTGGGAACCTCCACAACGTCAAGGGCTCTGCCCCACGTCCAAGGGAAGGTGCAGGATGTCAGTGCACATGTGAAGCTCAGCTATTGCCCTGCTTTTTGTTTCTTCCCTCCTGTCACACGGGTGCCATATCCCATGCCAGCCCAGCACTGCCTCTTTCCTTTCCTGGTGCAAATCTGGAGGTAGCAACCTCCTCCCAGACAGCAGTCACAGCATCCACCCAAGAGGTCCCAGGGAGTCAGGAGGTCACAGTGCACCTGTGGGAGGAACAAGGTGGCAAGCAGAAGTGGGAGGAGACCAATTTCCTGCAGGGATGGGAAGGGCAACTGTGTGGGGCTGGAGAAGAGATTTGCCTGGGATGATTTGAGATACTGTCTTAACCCTTGGTTATAGGCACTCCAGCCCCTGCTGATCCTGTCAGCCTCCTCCTTTCTGATGGTGCAAAGCTAACTTTGCTGCTCTGCTGAAGGCAGGAGTGAGTTGCTCTGTGCTCTTCACCAGGAACCAAATTCAGCTATGCCTGCATTTCTAGGAAGCCCTGTCCCGGGGCCACCCACTGTGTGCCACTCCCCCCTGATATCTCTTGGCATCCCACCCAGCACCTTTTGTACCTGACACGAAGTCAAGCTCTAAGAGCAGATCTGTTAAGCTCACTTTCTACACCCTTCATCTCGATGCCTTCCTTTCTCTCCCTGATTACAAACAGGCTGCCCTTTCAGTTATGTAAGTGGAATAATTCCACTAACATTTCTGGAGATACATGATCTATCCAGCCATGATTGTCCAATTGTTGTGGACTTGGTTGCCGCTCAGTCAGAATTTCATTTGTAAATAAGCTGCATAAATGACTCAACTGAAACCAAGTTGCAGGAAATAACAATAAAGCATTCTTTGAAGCATATAATCAAGCTCTTGTCTGTGCCAAGTCTTTAGAATTAGAGTCCCAAAAGAGATGTTTCCTGTTCTTTAACTTCAGTTCTCATCACCATTTTTCAAGCATGTACCCATAACAGATTATCTTGCTTTATCAAAGAAGATGGCAGTGATACAAGGAAAATTGAAACCCAGGATGATTCTATCTTCACACTAAGATAGAGCAGTACAAAGAATAGGAGAGAAGTTATCAAGCTGGTGTTTTGTTTTTTTCCTACAACATGAACTATTTTGAAAATACACCAAAAACTGATCATCCCCAAGATGTGTTGAATTCAGTCTGCATCCTGAGCCCACACAGCATAACCATATCAGTTATGTATTTGGTGCTTCCATACACAACCTCTAAATCTTACTGAAAGTTTCTGTGAAGCTCTGAGGTCCTTGTGAGTTCATTTTGTCTCTTCTTTTTTTTTGGTGGCAGGGCCATCAGTCCCCCTCACAGGGTTGCCGGGTTTCTGTTCCTTCTTTGGGCTATGGAGGTGTTGCAACTGCAGGAAAGCCTGTGAGGCACCAGTGGTACAGCCAGACCTGATCCAGGGATGTCTGGCTGACCTGCTGGACCTCATGGCCACCTCAAGATGACTGGGGTAGATTTTGGGATGGCACAGACCTCCCTAGGGCCATTCTCTTTGGTGCTTCTGTCAGTAGTCAGATTTGGGATGGAAGGTATGTGTCAAATTCCCATCGCTTTGGTAATAACTGTAGTATCACAAAGAAAAGGTGTTTTATTTTTTTCTTTGGTCACCTTGTTCTATAAGGGCTTCTCATCTGAGTGCCCTATTGCAATAGAAAGGTGATTTGTTGCAACCCAAAACTTACTGAAAGAGGGAGGGAGAAAAAACCTGCTCCAGTTTACCCCACTTATTCTCAAAGACATTTGTTCAGTGTTCTTAACCTTTATCTAAAACAAAGTAAATCTAAGCAAAACCAGCTGTCTGCCAGCACAATGAAAATGGAGACTTAAGAGACACCTTGGCTGCATTAACAGGCAGCTAGCCTGCTTCCTTCCCCATAGTACCTTGCAGATTTGCTTTGATGTTCTTAGGTATTTGACTGAGATACAGAGCATATGTTTTATCCTGTTTTGTTGCTCTGCACTCACTATTGTGTTCATCCCCCCACCTTTTCATTTCCTTTTCCTCCACCTATCCATTTCATGGATAAACACAAGCTGCTGAATATTTGCAAGAATAAAATATTTACATAATTAAAAGCTAAGTGCCTGTGGCCTTTCTACTTTGTTTTCTCAGGTACTGTCAAGTGCTGTCACATTTTCATCATTACGCTTTCTTAAAGGCCTTTTTAAAAATAGGACAAAACTCAGTTGGCGAGGTGCGTTTCTAGGACACCTAGCAAGATGTTATTGTTTCATACCTGATGGGTTGCACTGCCTCTAGTTTCTCTGTAATGTCCTTTCAGGCTGTTCCTCACACATCCTAAGGGATACCCCACGTTCTACCGAAACACTTACTTCCAATGAGAGCTAATTGGAAGATTAATTTGCTTTAGACAATTTTCAATTGAACTCTATACAAGAATCCCCTCCTATTATTTTTGCACTAGGTTTGTTAAATGTTGGCTAAAAGCATAACCATTAGTTTGGAAAAACCCTCTCAGAAGCATACTTTTTTCTAACAGCCCATGTTTTAAAGGGCAAATCAGAGCATTAAAGCAGCTCTTTTCTGTTTGCACTTCACCAAGTATATCTAAGCTTGAAATACCAAGAAGCGCATGTATGATCTTTATTAGATACTCAAAGCAAAGGGGAAGGCAGTTGAGAATGTTTGTTAAAGTGCCTTCTTCAGTAGCTAATACAAATAGCTTCTAGAGGCTTAGGGCAGTTATACACTTTTCACCTGAAGCCATTTCCCATTTCTTGTTATAGCAAATTGTATTGGTCATAAATTCGTGGAGTTTGCTCCTCACTGAGAGGCCTAACCTTGCTACAGGAAGACGAGAAAGTGAAGTAACAGAACTGATGTCCTCAAGACCCAAATGCATCCCTTTGTCTGCAGGCCAGCCGGGCTGCTCCGGACGTGAGGGGCAAAAGCTTGGACATGTCTTCCTTCATTTTGCTTCTCTGATGTATTATCTGCTATGTAATCTGGACCCTGGATTCACCGGAGAATACTGCAGCACTATTGAGTTCCCAGCAAAATACACCCAAAAGGCATTTTTTTTCCATTGAGTGCATTTGTTGGAGTATTAATATCACTGATGAGAAACAACAACAAACATGCTTCCCCTGTGGTTGCTCAAGGCAAATTCCTCCTATAACTGCCAAAATCAGCCAGTCTAAGTTTTGTGTGTTGAAGAAAGACAGACCCCAACAATTCATCACCAAGTAGGACATTTTATAATAAAGGATGTTTTGCCGAGCTCTGTATCGCTCTCTGTCATGAACACACATGCCATCCCAGGGGAACGTATTTCCCCTTCTGAGGGCACAAGGATTAGCTTCCCGCCTCAGGAAGCGATGCTGAGTGCTACTGTGGTGGTTTGACCCTGGCTGGATGCCAGGGGCCCACCAAAGCTGCTCTATCGCTCCCCTCTAACCGGACAGAGGAGAGAAAAAGTAAATCAAAAAGCTCATGGGTCGAGATAAAGACAGGGAGAGACCATTTTATCAGTTACCATCACGGGCAAAACAGACTCAACTTGAAAAAATAAAAATAATTTATTATCAATCAAAATCAGAGAAGGAGAGGAGAAAAACTGCTAGATCTTAAAAACCTTCTCCCCACCCCTCCCTTCTTTCTGGGCTCAACTTCACTGAGGGGACCTCAGTGGTGCAGGGGGATGGGAATGGGGATTGAGGTCAGTTCATCACACGTTGTCTTTGCCGCTTCTTCATCCTAGGAAGAGGACACTTCCCCTGCTCCAGCGTGGGGTCCCTCTCACGGGAGACAGTCCTCCACGAACTTCTTTAACGTGAGTCCTTCTCACGGGCTACAGTTCTTCATGAACTGCTCACAGCCTCCTCCCTTCGGGCATCCACCTGCTGTGGTGTGGGATCCTCCACGGGCTACAGGTGGAGATCTGCTCCACCATGGACCTCCACGGACTGCAGGGGGACAGCCTGCCTCACCATGGTCTTCACCACGGGCTGCAGGGGAATCTCTGCTCCGGCGCCTGGAGCACCTCCTCCCCCTCCTTCTTCACTGACCTTGGTGTCTGCAGGGCTGTTTTCTCTCACATCCTCTCACTACTCTCTCCCGCTACTGAGATGCAGCTGGTTTTTTTCCTTCTTAAATGTGTTATCCCAGAGGTGCTTCCACTGTCGCTGATTGGCTTGGCCTTGGCCAGCGGTGGACACAGGGAAAACTTCTAGCAGCTTCTCACAGAAGCCACCCCTGTAGCCTCCCTACTACCAAGACCTTGCCACAGAAACCCAATACAGTTACCTATGGCATCAAACAGGAGGTTCCTAATTTAGACAGCAGGGGAGTTGATCTGACAAGAATCTTCTGAACTAATCTTGCATTTATCTTCCCGCATTTTACATCTTTATTTTGGTAAATAACAAAAAATTTTAATAGCTTTGGGTATAAAAGGCAAGAAAAACTACACAGTTACTGTAAATCAGGATGCAAATACAACACAAACTCAGGTATTTCTCATCTTGTTCAGCTAAGTCTGATCCAGTATTGTGCATGCTTATGCATTTCTGTGTTAGGTAGGGTTACTTACTTTTTCTTAATTTTTTCTTTTTGTTTTAATCAAAGTCCTCTATAAGGGTTCATTAGACTTGTTCAGTCCCAGAAATTAAAATAGATGCAGATTATTAAGCTTGTCAATGGAAAATAAATCTAAAATCCCACTATCCTAGTGCTACTACAGGACCTTCAAAGGAACTTAAACCCAAAATTTCCCAAGGAAGGGCCTTCTGAGAGACAGTTAAGGTTTCTAATCAGAAATTGGTGATTGCTGGTGGAGGCTTTTTAAAGGTGAAAGTGCAGTAAAACTGCCAAAGCCAAGCACAGTCTCGAAGGCAGACCTTTCTGTAGCACACCTCACCAGGGCATTGAAACATTTTCCTTCCCAACCGTACTGCAGGTAGTCCAAGTACCAACTCAAGCCAAAGTTTGGCTGACTCTGTGTGTGTCTGTGGGTGTAGATGGAAAGTCCTTCTCCATGTTTTCTTTAAATTTGTTAAAGTCCATGATATATCACTCTTGCAGAAATATTACATCAAATATCTTTTTCTTGAAGGACTCTATCAAGGTATCTTGAAATACCTTCTGAAATCAATACTTTCTATATATTTTATAACGACCTGAAATGCTGATATTGACATATGAGAACAGATAGTCTCATGACAGGAGCCGGGCTCTGTCCTTGTATATATAGTCATATTTTCAGCTCTGCTGCATATTCAGAGTGCTGCTCTGTCTTCCCTACTGTTGGCTTTAACTCTTTTGAAGTGTGTTCTTGCCCTGCTACCACTTTAATTTGCTACTGAATTTCAACTTAGCTATAAACAGGAAGACACTAGAGCTGACATTAGGTATTGATTTTTATTTGGACTTTATTTGTTTTTTGGTTTTAAGAATGTTTTGAACAAACAACCCAGATGTGGAAGAAAAAACCCAAAGTAGGGCAGTTTTGGTTCCTGGGAACACCTTGCTGCCCCCCTCCCCTCACATGCTTATGGAACAGCAGAGAAGTAGGGTACAGAGATAGAGAAGGAGAAAAACATACACTATATAAATTAAATTGGGATTGTGTTTATACATTCTGCCCTACTGAATGACTGCTGGCCCTGGTAACTCATTTCCTTTTAACAGTGCAGAAATTGCCCAGTAACAGCAAGAGTGAAAAGGTGGACCATTTTTTTTCTGCCTTACAACAATTTGAGTGATTTGAAATTAGTAGGTCACAGTCTCTGGATTGAAACACTCCAAGAATCCTGTCCTTTTATTTGAGACAGGAATTAAAATCTCAGGCAATGATTAAATCGTGGGAACCCTGATCCCTCACGCAGTAGCTAATCCACAGCATGCTAACTGCAGAAAGCTGGATACGACCAATGTGAATATGAAACGCTAGGGCTTACTGGTGTTGTATCTACAGGTGCCTGTGTGAAGCCCATTTCTACCTTTCTTTTACAGTGTTTTATTTATTAACATTTTGCCTAAAAAGATATCAGCATACTGTTTTCAGGGGGTATATAGGGACACCAACTTTTTTCTTGCAGTTACAGTGCAAACAAAAGAACATGAGTAACAATCACAGTCTAATAATAGTGATCAAAATCGGTAGCCAGCGATGTGTTGATATGTCAGGTTTGTTGATTCAATGGATTCTATTTTGTCATCTGGTGAATGGGTTTTTTAATTGATACGGTTTGTTGCTCAAATAAGAGCTGCTTGTTATATGCAGCTTTGGCCTAAATGGCTTTGGGAGAAAAGGAATCAAGATTACTCACGTTGCAAATTACGCTTTCTTTTTGTCTTGGTTGTACAGTATATAGCAGGAAGTGGCTGAAATATCTAATCTTTGTTATCAGAGACAGTAAGGTTATCTGGGCTCCAGAGCTAATCTTGTCTTTGCAGACCTCTCTCCAGTCACCATTGTCATGCTACAGACCCCCGTCCTGATCCCCCGCAGGCTGTTTACTAGCCTGTGCAGACAGGCTCTCCTGTCATTTAGCCTGTACTTATTTCCTTGTTCCCCCTATCACCCCCCTCTTGGCGGCCCAGATGTCCTTTAAGTCTTTAACAAGTTAAGAATGGTCTAAAATGCCATATAGGAATGATTCTGAAAGCAGGGGCAAATTTCTTCCTGGTTCCACGTGGCCTTGAAACTCAAGTCATGCATCCCACTACAGAAAAAGAAAAAAAAAAAAAAAAAGAAAAAGGAAATATCCAGCAATTACATTTACAAATAATCCCACATGACCGTTTTTTTATTGTTTGTTCTCATGAGCAGGACCATGTGGCAAGGCTTGTACATCCAAAGCTAAGAAGGGCAACACTCTCCTTTCAGTTGTCCCCAAACGCACAGCTGAGAAAGCTCTCCCATGTGAAGATCTCCCATGGACAGTAACAAAGGGTGCTTCGTATGCAATAGGTGTAAAAACACACTGTTAGAGCCACGTGACAGCTTGGACGAGAGTGTCTTCCTGATTAACAGGAGTATTTGCAGCACCTGCACCTGAACACCTCTTCAGACCCTTACAGCATACCCAGTCCATGGCATGGTTAACACGTTTCATGGTTAAAGAGGAAATCAAACTTTGTTCTAACTTAATGGGAAAACAGCTGGAGAGTTAAGAAGCACACCATCATTTCTGCTGTACAGACATGTGCTCTGGGCCTGCTGGTTCTACAGCAGCCACAACCCCTTCTAGCTGCTTGCAAGTGACCGAGCAAGATATGCTAATGATGGTGGCAGGAGTAGGCTAAAGTTATTTCAGTCTTTCCCCGCTCCTATGGCCCAGTGCATGTGATATTGGTATGCGGGAGCTAGAGGAGGTCACCTAATTCTCTTGCAAGTAAGACAAGCCAAAATCTTATCTTCATACTGCACTACAACTGGGACTTAAATTCAGTGAGAAATACAGAAATGCACTATTCCCCAAGTTTGCTGAAGATTGTCACATATGCAAACACACACTTTGCTGCTCCTATCAGTCAGCTTTTTTACCTTTCCCTTTCAGAATTTGTACATACCAGACAGGATAAATTGACCAGCAGGTTTCCACAGACATAATGTATGAGTATTCTGATTCAGACTCATCTGGGACGCTGATGAGGTCTGACTGAGGAAGTGATTAGTTCTAACACTGAACCTGTTTTTTTTCCTCCACATCCCATTCATTGCAATGTGTTTTGTTTTGTTTTATTTAGAGGACACAGCTTGAAAGTGGGGCAAAGACAGGTGAAAGGTTCTGCATTAGAGTGGAGCGGTATTCAGTAAGAAACTGTGCCTTGTAAGAAGCTCTGATGGGATAATCTTTCTTTCCAAGGAATCTTCAAAATATTTTTAACTTGAATGTCTGTTTTTTAAAGGACTCCTGGAAAATCCATAGAGCCAAGAATGCCCCAGTTTAACTGCACAGGAGTGAGCAGATTTGCACTGGCAGCAAAGCTAACTGCTGGCCGTAGTATATTCAGTATAAGTTGACATACGAGTTACAATCTAATTGCCTCTGGTTTTGGTGAATATTTTCTACTTACGCCTCATGAAAGTACAGCTGCAACATCTCAAGCATCTCCACCACTTTCAATAAATTTCTGTCATGGTAGCAGGCATATTTATCCTGAAGCTGAAAGAAAAAGAAAACACACAATAAGCCTAATCAGTTTTAGAAAATAGTAAATTGCGATGACTCCAGCCTGAAAAGCAGTGATGCATACACAATCAAGCATGCATGTACTCTCTGAGTAGTCTGTATATACCAAAGTAGCTGCAGTAATATACATAAAGCCCATAATTAAGAGATTGCAATCTTAAATCTATTCCAAAATGGGTCTCTATAAAGGGCTTGAGCACTTTTGCATAGTCACTGCAAAGAATGAAAGCGTGTTAAGAAGTCTTCAGTGGAAAAAGGACTTAAATAAAATTGTAAACATTAAAAAAATCCAATTTGCTTTATCTTCAGTGAGATGTCCTGAAAATATGAAGTATGGTACCTGTATATGCGTCCAGCTCTGGAGCCCTCAGCACAAGAAGGACATGGAACTGTTGGAGCGGGTCCGGAAGAGGGCTACAAAAAAGATCCAAGGGCTGGAGCACCTCTCTTATGAGGACAGACTGAGAGAGTTGGTCTTGTTCAGCCTGGAGAAGAGGAGGCTGCAGGGAGACCTGATTGTGGCCTTTCAATACTTAAACGGGGCCTATAGGAAAGATGGAGGCAATCTTTTTAGTAGGGCCAGCTGTGACAGGACAAGGGGTAATGGTTTTAAACTAAAACAGGGTAGGTTTAGACTGGATAAAAGGAAGAAATTCTTTACAATGAGGGTGGTGAAACACTGGAATGGGTTGCCCAGAGAGGTAGTAAAGGCTCCATCCCTGGAAACATTCAAAGTCAGGTTGGACGGGACTCTGAGCAACCTGATCTATTTAGCAGTGTCCCTGCTCAGTGCAGGGGGGTTGGGCTAGATGACCTCTAGGGGTCCCTTCCAACCCGAGACATTCTATGATTCTATGATCTCAGAAGGGAAGGTAAGCAACCTGAAAATCTATATGCCTGTTACCCCATCTTCATGAACATGCTACATTTTGAGGTGAAAATAAATAAGTGAAGATGAATGCAAAATGGGGAAAAAATGAAACATATTAGGCCAAAGTTTCAGCACGCCAGACTAACCTGATATGTCGAATAAGTAAGTGAGAATGCAGCAAGTCTAATGCACCTTGACTGCGTAAATCTTTTGCTATAATATAAGAAAGTAGTTAAACTGAAGAAGACAGAGATGAGAAAAACTTGCACAGTAAGAGATTGGACCGGGCAATGGTAGCCAGCAATTCTGAACTTGCCAAGTTGGGAGTTGTAAGTTCAGTTTCTAAATGATGACTGAATTTGCAATGAGTTAGAGCCAATGAAAGAAACTATGCTGTTTTCACACCCATCTCAAGTACTTCTACATCCCCTTTCCAAACCTCTGCTGCTTGTATTCCCATTCAAACACCTCAAGTGTCCTTAGAGACCTAGCACAGACTCAAGAGTCCAGGGCAAAGGATGACTAAAGTGGCTCCTGGCTAATTGTTTTGTCTCTGAGCCTAGATAAGGTTCTGCCCCAATATAATGTCCTGGAGTGAGATCTTTGGCAGCCATCCTATGGGCCACACTAATGCCCAGAACCTTCATTAAAACATGTGCCTTGCAGACCCCCCCTTTCATTGCTTCACTGCCGTGACTCCATGTCACTCACATCTTCAGCACTGGTCACAAAATTACTACATGAAGTAGCTGGAGACGGATCGCGAGTGCACGGTCCTTCAACACCCTGCTAGCAATGCCCAAGTTCAGACTGTGGAAGTAAGGCTTAAAATCTTCTTGTGTGCACTACAGCCATAGCATCTGCATGAAGAACACACACTGGGACTGAAAATCTTGTTTCATAGCAACTTTTTTGTTTGCAGTAAAAGTAAATGGACTCTTGTATCTCTTTCAGTGCAGAAGTGTTGAGTGTTGCAGGATTTCTGCTATGGGCAAGAATGTCCCCTTCTTTTTGGTCAATGTCTAACCCAAAGCATACACCTTGAAAAGTAAATTCAGAATGGAAGTTTGTCTTCCATGTTCTTTCTACCTAGTGTAGTACAAAAGCCATCAATTAGGCAGAAATGCATGCTTTTCCATTCCTGAAATACAATTTTCACCTGCTAAGGACTAGAACTTCTATCATCTTCCACTGAAATATCAGAAAAGCAAACTAGAAGGGAAAAATGTATTTAGTAGTCGATGAATGATAATGATACAAATAAAGATGGATGTTCTTTGAAACTTTCAGGTTATGAATGGGAAGTCACACACTCACGCATTAGGAACTGAATGAAGACCCAAAAAGGTAGGTAGGCTAGTTATCATTTCCATTACTTGCTAAAAAACAGCTGACATATGTATTAGTACTGATATAAGAACTTATCTTGGCATTTACATAATAAAGTAAGAAAGGAAATAGGGAGTCTATTGCTTATGAACACAGAAAAATATTCCTAATAAATATAAATGCAGAAAAGTTAATCACTCACAGCAGACAAAGTTTGTTTTGTCATTTCAGCACCATCTTGTACAACATTCATCCAAAGAAGTGAGCAGATGTTGTACAGAGTGTAATGACAGCAACACACCCAGAAAAGGAAGGAAGCCAAAAATAAGATAAGGCCTCTGGATGTTTCATTCACCAACACTCTGCTATAAAATACTCCTTCAAAGCAATTTCAAAACATTACTAAGCCATTTCTAGAAGCTGGCATGGAAAGAGGCATGCAATCAACAGAGAAACAGGATAGGTGCATCTGTTCCAATGCCTTCTACAACTGAAGCATTTCTGTGCTCTCCATCCAAGAGTTTGCCTTTCATCTAAGAAAAGCCCTCACTGCTGTGAATTCTGTAATTGTTTTACCAGTGACTAAGATGAGGTGCAGAAACTCAGATACTTCTCTTGAATAAGCTTGTGGAGGACTTGTTCCTAATCCTGCCCGCCAGCCCTGACCCTTCCCCGGTGCTGCAAGGTCTTCTGGAACCACTACCGAGGAAAGGTGTTTGGTGGGCCCCAGAGCAACCCACTGCCACATTAGATGTTGAGATGTTAGTCACAGAGAAGAAGTAGGCATCTCAGCAACTTCAGATGGTCACGCCAGAACAGACATTCACACTCCTTTGCTTTTGTAGTACAATTTGATTCAGCATCCATCAGTCAGCAGACTTGCAAGTGGTGTGCCAGTAGCATGCACATATGTGACATTCACATACAGTGAACCTATTGGATGTAAGCATGCATGGATCCTCAGACCTGCACTTACAATGCAAAATACCTAAATTCTGCTCAGACTCCACACTGGATGATCACCTGAGGTTCCTTCTCTATGCAGTCCTGTGCTGTTACTTTTACAGAGAAACTAATACAAAATGGGAGGAGAAGTGGGCTGTAAGGCAACTGTTTAGTCAGCTTATTGTATATTATATACTGTTTTGCAGGACATAGAAGAATCAAGATTCAACTGTCCAGCTTCTTCATTCTTAAAAGCAGGTAACAAAAGAGAAAACCAAAAAGGGTCTTGGGTGAAACTAGACGATTCTGTACATCAAAAGGAGCATGAGTTTGCTCCACTTATTTTTGTGAGGAGCTTATTATGAAGAGTATAACAGCCCTAGCCCTTTCACCTCCAGCAGTGTTAAACCCTGAGATGCTGTCAAACTTATTAATCATCACTGTCAAATATTGTGAGCATTTGAGGACATGCTCCCAAGAAATTGCCCAGGAGAGACAACAGTACACACATTTCAGCAGCAGCCAGGCTAGACAGCTCTGCCCTGGCTTACTCTGTGTTTGGGTGACTCACAAAACACAGGGAAACCATAGCAATGAAAATACAACAAAGAGCACACATGCATGTGTAAAGGTGGGTGAAAGCACAACAGCATGTGTTCGGAAAGGTCAAAGTTACTCAAATAGTAAAATATTTCTACTGGGGAAAAAGGGGTTATTAAGGGACAAACCTGCCAATGGTATGGAGGAAGTGGGTTTTTTTGGCTAGCTAAAGTGTAAGCAGCAAAGGGCACGGCTTAATGGCAACTTGCCATGTCAGGAGCGAGATCCCACCAGCAACCAGGTTATTCAACACCTTCAGTGAAGACCTAGAAAAGGCAGTAAAGGTGATCTCTAAAGAAGCTACTAAGCTCTTTTGAAGCAGTGGAATGCCATCCCCTGGCAAGGAACTCTCAAAAGACTCTACAAAACTGTACAAAGGTAAAGTCAAATGAGCTTTAGTCTGAACAAACATAAAGCATTTAAGCAGATATAACCTAAGTCTTGGTGACCCCAAACTGATGTTGAACCCTGAGCTAGTTGTCAGGGCACAGAAAGGAGATGACGAGGTCACTGCTGACAGTACCCTGAAATGATCAGCTTTGCATGCAGCAGCAGTCAAAACAGATGATAAAATATTAGGCATTGTTAGGAACAATACTGAGAAAAGACAGAGAGTGTCCTTTCTCCGCTATACAAAATGTTGGTTTGCCCAAGTAGCATGTTGTTGGCCAATGTGAAGAGGAAGAGCATCTCCCCTGTGACGAGAGACTCGAAAGGCCATGGCTTTGCAGTCTGGAGATGAGAAGGCTAAAGGGGGTAAGCTAAAGCTTCTCAAGCCTATAAATGCACTGAAAAAGCTGAATGCAAAACTGCCATTTGCTGAACCCTGTGTTGTAAGGAGGGCATTTGATGGCTTTCATGATCTCCCAAGGCCAATTCTGGCCTGAGTGACTGCAACTCCATGCCTCCAAGGGCAGGCATGCCCAGCCCTCCACACCTACCCTCGCCCAGGGATTTCCAACCTTTGTCCTCCTCTCCAGCACATGAACAACTAGACCGCCATGTATGTCACCTCATTTCTGCGTGACTCTTGCCTTGGAAATTAGTACACATTCCACAAATACATGGAAGTAATAAAAATTCACATTAACAAACCTGAAAAGTACTTTCTAGTTAATTTAACAAAGTATGTAGCTGTGGTTTCTATTCTATTATTTATTTTTCATTAATATTCAAGGTCTATACTTAGCCTCACCATATGCAATTTTCTAATAGACACATAACATTTATTTTTGTATAGCCACCATGCCTTGGTGTTTGACTAAATGGAATCCTAATTAAAATACAAATAATTACATAGCTGAACACTCATTGTATTGCAAAAGACTTCACTGGGCATTATTACAATGCTAGATTTTGCAAGTTCCTTTATAAAAGAACAGGGAAGTTTCCCTTTAAAATATTGCATTCAGTGGTTTTGGCTTTGCAAAATGTATTTAATAAACAAATTCAAAGCCATGTCAGTCAGATGTAGAGTGCTCTACCCTGGTGGAGGAGAAAAGAAGCAACATAGATAACAGCAATACAATTTTTTGCTGTAAGCTTAATTTAATTTGAAAGAGCTTTTTTCCCACACATTAACCAAAGCCATCTTTACAAGTATCCATGGTACACCATTGTCCCCAATAATTATAGTATTTCTTCTGAACTGATGGAGAGAAGGGATCTACTTGGTGGTGGGAGGCTATTTTTCACATAACATCTCATTATTAAATCAATCCAGGTGATGGTGGATGAGCAATAGCGATTTCCTATATAGCATTCTAGCACTGGTGCACTTCTTAATAATGCATATGAGCAGTTAGCAGACTTTCTAGACTCAAAATTATCAGAAGCCAAATCTTTAAGAATAAAAGTCCACATTGCTCTTTAAAGTTTTAGGGGATATCAAAACAGCCCCAGCATCCTCACAAGCAAGTGTCACTGCACTGCCCTGTCTGGGACATGTGTAAAGTACACCATTCCTTTCTCACCATGCCTCTGTGGCTGCATCTGTTGTCATTTGGAGCAGTTTAAAAAGGTGAATTTGGTTATTTGTGTTCAATTCATCTTCTGCTCATGCTGTTCTTTTACTATACCATTACATTCTCTCGATAAAGCCTGTTTTTTTAAAGTTAGGTTATTAAATATTTTTTGGATACGCCTATTAGATTTAGTTCCTTTGAGAAAGGACCAGTGGTGTCCCATCTGAATAGGTAAGCCACTGAGGTTTAAGCTGGTCCCAGCTGAGCAGAAGTGAGTACATCCTGTGGTGCACAAACCCTTACTGTGCACCAGGTAAGCTCCTAGCTGAGTGCAGTGCACTTTGCTTCATCTCCCACTAAATCCTTTCAATATTTGCAGCGTCTGTGACACAGCTGCCTTTATTTTGCTCTGCATTTGTACAGCATAAGGTGTGAGATGTTCATGCGCCATGCCAAGGTTCGCAGATACTACAGTAAAGCAAATAGGCTACCTGCAGGAGACTGCAGAAGCTGTCACTACCAATGAAAGAGAGAGTTTCTTTTTCCTACTGCTTTCTAAAAGCTTGTTTGATCCCCATCAAGTCTCCTTTAAGAACATGAATGTGATTTATCTCTTTTTCCTCAACTCTTCCACTCAGCCTTGAGTGCCTTCTGCTTTGGCTGATGACAAATCGCTACTCCTGACCTGCAGGAAGATCCCTATCATTTTTGATGACAGCAAGCTATAGTTTGTGTTTCCTTTTTATGGAGTTTAAGACACTGAAGAGAAGCAATCTGCAGTGTGCAGGAAGCGAGAAAAGAAGAAGGAACTATGCTAAGAACTGTGATTTTCATCCTACTTTCTGCTAATCCTACCTGATATGATCTGGAGTTTCTGAACACCTGCTCCACCATAGGTTCTGTTGTCATAAATTTCCTGTGGCCATGTGTGCAAGGAGAAGCTTGTTATAGGGATATTTTGAAGAGTGCACACACAGATCCTTTAACACAAAAGCTCTTGTTAAAAATGTCATAAGAGGAGCATGCATTGGCAGCACCTTTGCATGCTTGAAGGCTGTGTTACAAACATGAATCAGCAAAACAGTTCCACTGGATTACTCGTCTGATATCTGTCCCACATTCAGTATGACCCTATATATCTGGTTATGAAATTTTAATTGGGGACAAAATTATTTGGTTTTTTTTGAAAGGGATTGTAACTACCTGTATCCCAATTCTGATTTTATCTCTTTTTTTAACAAAATCCTCATTTTGCCCATGTTCCAATAATTGCTCCACTGAGAGGTATCTTTTCAGCAAGCAGCAGAGTGGGTCTCAGCCAGGTATGATATGAAAACTCCAGATTTTGGAACATTCACAGCAGCTAAGCATCCAAAAGCTCAAAACTTTTTTGGAGCTCACCAGGCCTTTCCAGGGCCTCACAATCTGTTAAGATTTTGTACAAGATCACCAAGATATGGGTCTAATCCAGACTAGAAATGTGTTAAAGGACCCAAAATGCATGCTAAAACCATGGCCAGGAATAGTGGGGGAAGGAGGGAACACCAGAGTAAAATAATGTGCATTACCAACAGCCTTGACTTTATCCACCTTCCTGTGTGGGCCCTGACTTCAAAGCAAGTTGAAAAATGCTATTAGTTTTGATATGAAAGTTCTAAATGTTTTGGGTCCCTGCAAAACTCTATTTTCCAGTTTCTCTTTGGCCTACGCCAAAACCAAAAGCGGATATCCAGAAATCTTTGAGATTTTGAGGCTCTGGAGAAAACACCACGTATTTCTAGATTCATGATAAAAATACTGAGAGATGACAACATCTGTGCTTGCAACTTCTGTCAGTATAAACACAACAGGCAACTCCAGGAGATTTTTGATATGCCACCGAAGCAGCAAAATGTAACTGTGTAGGATATGTCTCATAAGCAGCTAAGTAGACACGTTTGTAGCAATATTCATATTGATAAACCTTCAAAGATATTTTTACAAATCTATACAAAACCATTTTTGAGATCCCTCCAGTACTGCCAAAACTTCAGCCAAATGTGACCAGCAAAAAAATCAAACAGGGTCTCTGAAACTGGCTTTACAAAGATGGTGTGATACAATTTCCACACAGTGAGACCTCTCAGCTCTCCGCTGCCTTTCCTAGCATCCTCAGCTCCTACTAGCTCCTCTCAGCTGTCCTCCAGCTACCACACCATGATTCATCTTGCTTGAATTGCTGAGGAGCCTGAGCCAGTTCTTGTCTCAAAGACTTTGAAAATGGCTGAGCAACCACACACATACGAACAGGGGAAAAAATGTAACTGTTCAAGGGGTTTGAACCCCTTGTGAAACCTCACCACAGACACTTTCTATTATGTTTCATCACCAGCATAGTTCTTCACTCTACTTTCACAATTATTTCAGTATTCTAATTCAACAGGGTCTTGCTTTACTTCTTTAGCTCACTTTATGTTCATATATGCATATGTATAGAGATATTGCATACACATATATACATGTGTATACAAAATCTGGACATTCCCTCTGTTTGGATATTTTTTACATTAGCTGCCTTCTACACATTCAAACACACCAATCACATTGACGCAGAGGAACAAATCTGTTTTGTTTTGCTTTGCTCTGCTTTTTTTCTGGCATCACAGTACACATAGCCTATAAAAAAGAAAGGTGAGTCAATATTATCACATGGACTGATGGATATTTTACAAAACAGTGGGGTTCACAATCAGTTTTAAATTATGAAGTTAAATTCATTGTAGTTTGTTTCCCTGTGAAAAGTGAGTTCACTATGACTCATTTTTATCGCCTTATGTATTAACAAGTGTTAACAAATATTAACAGCATTAACAGTATTGACAAGTCTTGAAGTCCAGGAGCTCCTCACCAACCTTTCCAACAGATGTTATAGGCAGTTTAAGGAAAAACTGTTTACAATATATAATAAATGGAAAGTTTTCTGCAAGGCAGTGCATGAAAATATTATGCTTCAACTTCACACTGTCTACAGTTTATGTTGCCTTGGGAGCTTATTAATTCACTAGCTCTAACAGCATATTTCCCGTAAAAGCATGTGCTGCTATTATCACAGCACTTACTAAAGCTGAGGTAAGGGTTTCCAATTATGACCCTGACATCATGCTTGGCTCAAAAGGCTAGCACATGCCTCTGTGAGATTGCTGGTGCACTTATAAAGCACACTTTTGGTGTGCAGCAGACTCTTAATTAAGCCCTCTGCCCAGAAGCACACCAACCCAGGGAGAAAGTTCACTTCAGACCATGGGAACATTTTGTTTTATCCATGTTGTGACTGCCTTTTGGAGCACAGCTTCAGCCAGGTTTCACACAGCAATCCCAGGCATCAGGGAGCATTAACCTTTTGTAGACTGTAAACGCAAACAAAACTGTGTACACGTGTTTTCCAAAGCATTCATTTTGCTCACAGGATGGAAAATGACATTGTGTTTAAATCATTGGCACTGATCTCATATGATCTAGGTATATACTGTCAATTTGGGTTAATCCTTCTCCTGATTGATTTGTGCATTTCACCTTCACAATATTTTGCCTACAACCATGCTGTTGAATATGACATACCTCTTTTCTGGGTAGTCAGTCCAGTCCACAAAGGCTCTCAGAGAAGGGAAAACAGAATCTTAAGAAATGAAGAGGGATTAACTCTGAAGACAGTTTTATATCTTAATATTTGCCTTGGAGGTTCACCTACTGAAATTATTTTCCACTTGGTCATTTGATTAACATGCAACAATTTATGGAGGCACAGAACGTAACTGGTTTTGTACATAGACAAGAACCAATAGTAACATAACAGCTGACAAAGTAATAATTGGAAAAGGACTGCAGTATTTTCCTTCTGCCAAAGAGCTCAGAGGAAAGGCAGTTGGGAACATATGGGACTCAAAATCAGAGTTGTAGCCATAATGTAAAATGAAGTCACTAAACTCCAAAATAAAGAGTTAAAGATGCACCTTTGGGTACATAAGAAGCAGGAAATGTCCTTAAATATTAATTTCCTTTCTTTGAAGTTGCAGATTCTTAGCTCTTCTAAAAGATCAGGCTCTAGCCCCCTATAGTTAAGGATCTGAGAAGTGAGAGCAGAAAACCTAGTGGATGTCTGGACAACAGGCACAATTCGCTACAGTAAACCTTCTTGTTGTAAAAAAGGGAAACAGGAATCAAACTTGTAAGAGCATCATGAAGTCTCTAAGTGATATCATGTAGTCAGATGGAAAATGCTATGTAATTGTTAATTGTTACCGGTAGATTGGATCAGAACACTATTTCAGTAATATGGTCGCATTTCACAGCATGTCCTGAAAAGTATGCCTATTGAAATGTTTTCTTCTCTTTTAAAAATTTCTCCAGTGCCTGCAAAGCCAAATACCACATTGGAGTATGTTATCTACATCTCTGAGGACAACAGAAGGGTTAAGCTGAGCAAAATAATTATAAGAAAAAAAGAAGAAACTAAACTTACAAGACACTCAAAACATAAAGAAGTTTTTTTAGGAGTGAAAGAGGGCAAGACCAGAAAAGGGAACATAAACAAAAAAAGTTAGAGCTTGGTGTTCCTCTCACCTGGGTTCAGAAGCAGGGTAGGCACTGTCAGGTGCCACAGCGACGCGTGAGAAGAGGGTGGGAGTATGAGGACAGTGAGGCGAAGGCTCACCTGGGTGATGCTGCTATAGTGTGGCACGGATCAAGGGGCAGGGGGTGTAGACAGAGCCCCGTCCTGCTCTGCTGACCGTCTGGGCTTGCCTTGCAAGCAACACGTGTGCACACAAATAGGTGGCACATGTGCATCTCTCAGGCACACACGCTCATCTAAGTTTTCTTCTACTGATTATTTATGAATCTCTTAGCCCTCTGGAAAAAAATCCTGGTGCCTGCTTTGCTGTTTTATATGCAAAGTGTGTTTGTCATACATCTATCTCATTTGCAGCTTGAGTCTTACTGTGCCACCTCTACCTCCTCATGTTGTTCTGTACATTCTTGGAGCGTGTGGTGTGCATGCCTTATTGGGTGTATAAACCTGGTGCAATCAAGCGGTAGAACCTGTCAACACAGGATAAGAACAGTTTGCATGAAGCTGCTGTAGCAAGTACCTGTTGGAAATCAGTAGGGCTCCTAGACAGCTCTTATTGCATGCTTTGAGCTATTCTTATTTTGAACATCATTAAGGTGCTTGTCTGACCAAATAAGCAACTCCATAATCCAGGCAAGCTCCCAAGTGTAATAGAATTGTTAATGGAGGACTGCTGGTCATTAGCAAAACTTTGTTACAGCAACTAGTTGAATTGAAGCGGCACTTTATGGCCGGATATATTGCATTGGCTTTCTTGTACCTAATCTTATCTTTAATGTTGCTGACTGTCAGTTAAGCTTAACAATGCTTATAAAGTTATGTAGTTTCTTCCCAAAACATAAAAAAAAAAAGGACAAGGTATTATTTGGTTTGTCTGAGAAAACAACACAACTGCTGTAACCTGAGCAACAATCAAACTACATGGAGTGTATCTGAAGGGAGGGGACGAACCAAAATCCACAGAGTACAGCCAGTTTCTTAAAAAAAAAAAAAAAAAAAAAAAAAAAAAAAAAAGTAAAATGACCTCACTGTATTATTATTCTCATTCTGTGATACAGCCTTAGTTTTATGAATACAGCAGAAGCTGGGTAGCAAAGACAAAAGAAAAATACCTTAACACTGACACACTTAGCAGGATAAGATTTCCCAAGGGAGGTGAGCTAAATAGCATGTAGCTCCTCCATTGCACCTCCTTATTCCCATGCAAGTTGCAAATCTTCTGCAGGACAGGACAGGAGGGAGATTGGTTTGCTGCAAAACCCCTGCCACCACTGCAGTTGCATTCCCATTGCTCTCAGCCTTGGCCACATACCCTCCTCAGCTTCCAGGACACCACACACCGGCTGTTACGCAGCTCACTGAACAGGGTGCATTAAAAATCCTACCCCAGAGGTAGGACAGCAAACGAATGCAAAGACTGATTTCTGACGTGCAGTCCCACAAATCTCCAGTTGCCATGTTCATACTACTATTTAGCATCAAAAGTGGTTAAAGCTGGGCAATGATGCAATCCTCACAAAACAAAGAACTGACAATATTTAGTAATGAGAAAGCCAAGCTTCATCTGGTGACTTCACATGTGCTGCTCTAGAGAGGTGGAGCTTATCAGTGCAGTCTTACTTAATCTGTGATGAATTCTTCAGCTTCATTGTTTTACTTCATGTTCCCTCAGCATCAACTGAGGTACTTACCCTGACATCACAAACCACAACATTCAGAAAAAGCTGGTTTATTTTCTGTATTTATTGCTACCTTCAGGAGTAGGAAATTTTCACATTACTTCCCATGAGTCATTAGTAATCAGACAATTTTAACACCTACACAAAACATTGATTACCTACTTTGAGTTTATTCTTTCCCCCTGCTGATCTTGCTAGCACTGACTGTACTTATTATACTGTCTCTAACAGATCTCTCCAGAGGTTGTTTCCACCCCATCAGGCTATGCTGGTCAATAAAGAAAACATCTTTTGCAAACCCAGAACCCCCAGATCTTAGGAGGAATTCATCTGTGACACAAAACAACATGAATTTTAAAGAGGAGAAAAGGAGTGAGGTGAGGCAAGGTGAGGAGAGAGAAGGCTCTGCTAGCTCTTTCACAGCCCTCCTTTCTCTTTCCAAACAGAATCAGAAATTTGAGAGTATGCAGAGAACTCTAATTATTCGATTCAGTCAGAGGTGATCACATACTGATAATGGTAGAGGTTATGCACTGCAATCTGTGGGGGCCTGGAAACACTCCATCACTGGAGGATGAATCCCATTCCCTAGCATTAATCAGCCCTGTGCCTAAAAGGACCGCCTGCCCAGGAGCCAGCGATGCTTACTGAACACAGCGTGTCCACCAATGCTTCAGACAGAAACACACCCACAGAGGGCAGGACCACTTGCTCCTTTCTTGGTATCGATATGAAGATAGCTACCATGACACTTTCAGCAAGCATTCATGTCTGGAGCACAAGTCTTACGAGGAGCAGCTGGGGGAACAGGGGTTGTCTAGTCTGGAGAAGAGGAGGCTGACGAGAGACTTTATCGCCCTTTACAACTGCCTGAAAGGGGGGTGTAGCGAGGTGGGGGTTGGCCTCTTCTCCCAAGTAACAGGCAATAAGATGAGGGGAAATGGTCTGAAGTTGCGCCAGAGAAGGTTTAGGTTAGACATTAGGAGAAATTTCTTCACAGAAAGGGTTGTCAGGCTCTGGAATGGGCTGCCCGGGAAGGTGGTCAAGTCCCCATCCCTGAAGGTATTTAAAGGAAGGGTAGATGAGGTGCTTAGGGACATGGTTTAGCAGTGGGATGGCAGGGTTAGGTTAACGGTTGGACTTGATGATCTTAAAGGTCTTTTCCAACCTAGACGATTCTATGATTCTGTGATTTCTGTTGCAAATGACGTGTGGCACTGTATTGCAGGATGAGTGGTCAGTGATGTTAGTTTAGTCTCTGTTCCTCTCTGGAATAAATCAGCTAGCTTTTTTGATATGAAGACCACATGTTCCTGTAAATGTTACCGGGACAGTCACCGACTTAAGCAGATACCTTTTGTGTTTTACAAAGATAAGTTATGAGGAAAGCAGTGAAGGAAGACAGCCTAGTCAGTGCACCAGACAGCAGGGACAGCTAATGAACACAGGCCAGGAAACCCATGAATACAAGGTGGTTTCAGTTTCAGTAAAAAAAATAAAAACGAGGAAGCAGAATGAAGCTGAAACAGTATCTGTCGAGCATCCCAGAAGATTTTTTGATAGGTCCATGGGGCCCCATGCAGGTACCATGTTCAAGCTGCATGCAGTTTTATTAATGCACATTGTGCATTGCTTTCCTCCCACTGTGGATATCCTCCTTAAGGGACAAATACCACTGACTGGCCATTACGAAAAAATGAGTTTTCCTGCAAGTCAAGTGGAATGTTATAGCTGTAGGTTTGTCAGTCGCTCGATGCCATGGCTAATATAATGCTTCAGTATATTTACCAGGGCTATAGCCCCCACTGGATAACATGGGAATGGTAAAAATGAGAGAGAACCTTCAATGGGCAAATGCAGTCAAAGTAAAACCTTGTAATCTGGGTTTTCATCACGCTTCACCTATCCACTTTTGTACCCACAAATAACTGCAATGTAATTCCTATAATTTAAATGTCTGAGTACTTTGCCTGCAGGCACAATCACATATTTAGAAGTCTAGCTGATGTCAAGCTCCTACAGTTCCTGATGCCCACATTTGCTGCTGTAAAAATAGAGATCATTGTTTGAAATCTGCCTTTTAAAGTGTGTTTCCCCAATGAAAGGTAACATCTGTTCATAGCATGTGCCACTGTCAGACAAATAGGGGGGTCATGGACAGATCTGCACCCATTTCTGCAGATTAAGACAGAATATGAACCCTTGAAAGACTGTACTGCTTCCACAATATTCTTTCTTTCTTTCTTTCTTTCTCTTTCTTTCTTTCTTTCTTTTTTTTCTTTCTTTCTTTCTTTCTTTCTTTCTTTCTTTCTTTCTTTCTTTCTTTCACTGGGAAAAAGAGTTTTAGATACAGACTGTCTGCGTCTCAAAGGAGTTGAGACAGTAGTTGAAGGAGATCTGAAGCAGGAAAAGACATAGTCTTTTGCTGCTTAGCCTATGCCCAGGGCTCCCTGGGGCTGTGAAAGAGTTCAATGAGAATTTCCCTCTTCTCCTTCTAAATAAATATTAATTGGCCTAACAGTCCACAAAATATTATTTAATTGACAGCTAAGAAAGAGCACAGGGGTTGGACTCGATGATCACCTTGCGTCCCTTCCAGACCAGGATATTCTAAGAGTTCAGTGAACAGAAAAATATGCTTTTATGTCAGGGACAGGTCATGAGCAACCCTTTAGAGAGAGACCTGCTTAATTACTTGTTTCAAAAGAAAATATTTTCTCCATCCCATGCTGTCATTGCTTGTCTTCATGGGTTCTTACTGATCTTTCACTTCAACCTATTTTTGCTGTGCATTTTCTTGAACATCCTCATTTTCGGTCCTTTTCTTCCATTAAACATACGACAAACGAAGAGAATTTGGAGGGAGGCAGGCCATTACCAGCAGGCATTTGAGGAGGCAGAGGGAGTGGGCACAAGCAG
>NW_009259786.1:1605853-1608517 GCF_000687185.1 Egretta garzetta | reverse complement strand
CAGGAACATGAGGAGCTGGAGGAAACCAAATTCCCAACAAGAAATTTATTTAGCTGTGGCTGAAGTACATGCAAGGCCTGGGACAGTAACTTCACTGACTCATTCAGCTCAGATTTCCCAAACCAAAAGCTGGAACAGCAGAAGCTGCAACTGGGAAAAGTCAAAGCATCAGTTTGAAAGAGAGATGCTTGCTGACTACAGCAGGCCAAGAGGCTGACGAAGAAAGCCAAGCAATGTGGCAACCAGCTTCTCAACAGAGAATAACCTGCAGGGAAATCTGTGCTAGAAAACTGTCCCGTCATAAAGAGGAGGGTAGGCTGTGAAAGGTGCAGAAGCCAACTCTTGTAGGAGTCATGGGTCTGCAAAGAAAGAGCAGAATGTGGTCAGAAATGGGTAAGGGCAAGGTTCAGAGGAGGCAGCAGCTGCAGGTGGTGTCTTGAGAAGGACCCCAAGAGTGGTGGTACTGTCAGAGGGGCCCAAGGATGCAGCTACCGCTGGTGGAAAAGGTGGGAAGCCATCCCTCAGCAAGGGCTGCAGAGGAGCATCAGCTCAGCCAGGAAGGCAGCTGCTATCTCAAACATCCCAGGTTAGCTCTGTGAAAGAAATCACCCAGCTCTGCAACACAGACTGCACAGTCAAGTGAACTTAAACTGTAAACAGATGTGCCCACACCATGCTCTATTCATGTGGCCACCCAGTTCCCCATGGCTTCTTGTGAGCAGTAGCTCCAGGAGCTCCCAAACCACCATCAGATTGCATGCAGATGTAACCAAAATGCCTTAAGTGATTACACATCTGGGTGAAAACTATGGACATTAAATTATCTAAGCTGCCTGCACCACAATTTTTGGTATTGACACAGTAAGGACAAGGCCAGTGGAGGTTCAGGAAATGCTGACAGATATACTATTTGATGCATCACTTGAAAATTACTCTTTAATTATAATTAATTACACTAACTAGCAGAGTGAAAGAGTAATAAGCCCAGACAGATCGGTGAGAGAATGCAGCTGACTGCTACAAGTTTTATGTATGCATGTTTCTGTGTAATGCAAAGTAAGTGGCTAGGAGAGAAATAGGGTCATTCTTCCCACCTGTGACCAGGAGCCAAGTTTACTGAATGCTGTATGAATAGGTGAAAAGGTTCAACTTATACATGGGTCATAGAAATATTTTCGGTTAATGTCAGAATAACCATGTCTTGGAATTTATACTAGCTTTTGCAGAGGGAGACTAGACATATGATCTTGGTATGATAACAACTAAAATGGAATTTATTTCAAATTACTTCAGGGTGGAGCTCTTAATTAAGTTATGAATTGGGTGTGAATATCAAATGTTGGCAAAAATAGAATCATAAAAATAACTTCTACAGAAACTGTGAGTAATTAAAAGCAGCTGTGAGAATTTCAAAGACGGCTAGTGAAATGGTTACTGTACATTCCTGAGAGCTGGAAAAGAGGTGAAAACAAGAAATCTGTAAATTCTAAACATGTCAGAGACGTAACAGGAGCAGAAAGTGTTGCTTCATTGTTGCAGCCGGCTTTCTTTACCTGTCTGCGGCAACAACTCCCGTTCAAGGTGAGACGGCACGAGAGCTACACACCCACTGCCCCCGGGCCACTGAGACACAGACACCAATATGAGGATATCACAAATGGCGTTTATTAACTCTCTTTCACTGCTTTTATATGCAAACTACTTCGTTCCCGCCTTTGCAGTTACATCATAAGCCCTATCACAGGGGGGTCAGTCCCTATCCTTTCTGTACATCGCGAGATCTTCCGGTCGCCAATCCCTACACTTCATCAGCACGTCCCAAACAGATGTGATCACAGAGAATACCAACAGGTGGGGTTTCCCAATCTGATCCTGTGTTGTGGTGGGTGACCCAGGCATCACCTGCAAACCACATTGGGGTCCTGCTGGGTGGTGCAGTCCCTGGCTGCAAAGCCAGCACACCAGGAGGGAAAGGAAGTCCTGCATCCCAACCTAAGCAGTAACATCAATGGTGTGTGGTGGAGCCTCACCAGCTGGCAGGTGGCATATAGAGCCAAAGCGCAGGAACCCTTTTTGCCATCTTCAGGCAACCCTGATTTCAGGCCACCCATAACAGCCCCTGGCTACTGCAGATTGCACAGGGACTTGCCCTTGGGCCTCCTAGGTCACGTCTGCAAGTCCTTCTATGGAAAGACTGGCCCTGTGCAAGGCTGTGACAATGCTCAAGGGACAAAGAGCCCAAAGAGGAGCATCCTTCCCCAGAGATGACCGGGAAAGAGGATGCCTGTGCCTGAGTGCCTGGAGAGCAGGGCCCTGAGCCTGTCCCAACCTACTGTTCAGGGACTGAGAGCTATGGCTGCACCAAGGGGAAATCATGCCTGACCAATCTGATAGCCTTCTATGATGGCATGACCGGCTGGGTAGATGAGGGGAGAGCAGTGGATGTTGTCTACCTTGACTTCAGCAAGGCTTTTGACACTGTTTCCCATAATACCCTCATAGGGAAGCTCAGGAAGTATGGGTTGGATGAGTGGACAGTGAGGTGGATTGGGAACTGGCTGAATGGCAGGGCTCAGAGGGTTCTGATCGGCAGGGCAGAGTCCAGTTGGATGCCGGTAGCTAGTGGAGTTCCCCAGGGCTCAGTACTCGGCCCAGTCTTGTTCA
>NW_009259786.1:1591956-1605647 GCF_000687185.1 Egretta garzetta | reverse complement strand
GTGTCCAGTTCTGGGCTCCCCAGTTCAAGAAAGATGAGGAATTCCTAGAAAGAGTCCAGAGGAGAGCTACTAGGATGATAAAGTGACTGGAGCACCTCCCCTATGAGGAAAGGCTGAGAGAGTTGGGCTTGTTCAGCCTGAAGAAAAGAAGACTGAGAGGGGACCTTATCAACACGTACAAATATCTTAAGGGCGGAAGTCACGAGGATGGAAGCAGTCTGTTTGCAGTGGTGTCCAGCGACAGGACTAGGGGCAATGAGTGCAAACTGAAACATAAGAGGTTTCTGTTGAATATGAGGAAAAACTTCTTTACTTTGAGGGTGACAGAGCATTGGAACAGGCTGCCCAGGGAGGTTGTGGAGTCTCCTTCTCTGGAGATATTCAAAGCCCGCCTGGACAAAGTCCTATGTAGAATGCTCTAGGAGAGCCTGCTTTAGCAGGGGGGTTGGACTAGATGATCTCCCGAGGTCCCTTCCAACCCTTGCGATTCTGTGATTCTGTGATTCTGTGATTCTGTGACCCTGTCCGTAAGCAAAGCTCACTGGATCAGCCTCTGAACAGAAAAACTGAATTGGCCACATGCATCTTCAGGCAGTGGGGAGCCACCAGAGAACTGGATGCTTGCTCCTGATCTTTCCAATGCACCCGGGCATACCCACCCCCTTTTAACAGTCTTTTGAAGAATTATCCCATACCAAAAAAAAGATGTAAAAACAAAAATCAAAATCAAACTGAGGTGGAAAGATTTGCTGAAGAGAAGGGGAGGCTCAAACCTTGTGGAAATACAATTTTTTATGACTGTAATATACTTGCCTTCAGTCCTCAAAGGCACCCACTGCACTTTTCCTGAATTGAGAAGGAGGCAGACAAAAGCATTCAGACATGGCGGTGGAATATTGGATGCAGGTAACCTCCCATAAGAGTGCAGCGCCCAATAACAACAATAACAATGAGATGCGACTTCCTCCTTCAGGATGGTGAGTACATCACTGTGGGTGCTTAGGAAGACCTGGCCTCTGTAGAAAACAAAACCGTGCACAAGATTAGGAGGCTGTAAGAGAGAAGGGGAAAAAATTGACTGTGGGTAAAGACACTGAAAGTGCCTGAGGGGATGGCTAATAGATACGGCCAAGAATTCTGTTCTCAGAAAATCAAAAATCTTCATAAACATCAGCCACAGTAGTAGAGAAGGGCATTTTATGCCTGCAGAAATGCAGACTTACAGACAATCCAACTCATGGGAGAAAATAAGGGCACAAGACTTGTGAATGGCAACTGCTGAGAGAAAACAATTTCCCTTGGGAAGTGTGGTTTAATTTTTGAAATGACTCAAAATGAAATGTGTTGATACACTTTCAACAGACTGAACTGAAGCATTTTCATTATGCATCATTTATTGAGAACTTTTGATTCCACAATAAACATCTTTTTTTTCAACTTTTTTCCCTTTGCTTTGTATGGAAATGCATTCCTGTTTCATACAGGACAGAAATTTTGATTTTGATTATGTTTTATGCAGACTTCAAGACCCAGTTTTTGACAGGGGCCTTAGAGAGGAGCCTGACAGCATGGTTTATATGAGCATTTATGCTAGCAGAGAGGGAAGAGCAGCACAGGGTGAGGGACTAAGCAGTCAGGCATTGGGATGCAGGGTTACAGCAGGGCTCCCTTCTCCAGGAACAGTGCCTGCTTAAAGCAATATTCAGACTTCAACATTATTCTTAGACTATTTTCAATGAGATTTGAGTTCCTAAACATTTATTTTCTGTTACAGGGGAGAGGAGGGCTGGCGGCTTCGTGCAGGGCTGTGCAGTGGGAGAGGGGGCCACAGTCCCCCCTCACCCTGGGGCGCTCCCTGCCCCAAGGCTGCTGGCGTAGAAGGGCAGTGAAGTCAAATGTTTTGCAAGACGGGTACCTGGTCCTGGATGTGAAGTGGAGAGAGCATTTGGGATAGATAGGTGTCCAAACATCTCTTAGGGTTGCGGATACGGCAGAGGAGATTTTACTGGTGGAAGGCAAGGAGCTGCAAACGGGCATCCACGCCTTTGTCATGCTGAGAGGGGAAAGCAACATGCGTGTTTCTAATACATCTGTTTACACGTATTTGATGCAAGCTCACAAACGATGGTAGTTCCCACATTATTACATCAAAGGCTGGCCTAAAAATAGGCTGCCTGAACTTTGTATAGCATGAGAAAGTCCTGTGACTCCCTGCCCGAAGTCAGCCCCAGCAGCTGTATGTACCAGTCTGCCTCTGAAATGTCTGGCCCTGAAATGGAGCTTTGTGGGAAACCTGCATATTATATATGACCCAACTCTTGAAATTTAGTTATGCAACTTGCTATTTCCACGTACATACATATTTGAGAAGATCCAGAAACCTAAATAACTGGAAATGTTGGGCTACAATCTATCCCTTCAAAGAAAGGTATGCAACCCTGTCACCCCTGGGGCTGAGCATCACAAACCACCCAGTACAATGCTAATTTGGCCTTTGGCAAGCTTCAGATTCCCTTCCCCAGCTGGATAAGTGTGCTCCAAAATAGATCTTCCTAGAAAGAACACCGAAATTAGCTTTCCTCGGTATTTATATAAGGTACCTGGGTCACTGATACTGCAAACCATGAGTAACAGCACTTCATGTGATGTGTAACTGAATACCATCTCCAGTAATCACTTGAGTTAATTTCTTGATTGATGTTCTATATTTCACTCAGGCTCTTGAATGAGCAGGACATACATCCTCTGCCACATTTCTTTTCTAGTGGAACAAGCATCCATGTCTAACAGGGCTAAGGGGGGATATGAAGAAGAAAAAGTTATAGAGCAGTTTGTTGCTGCTGCAAGAAAATAACACATCTTCTAACTTCAGCAGTTCTGGACAAAAAAGCACAAAGCCAGAAACATTCATTATCAGCCTATCTGGAGAAAGCCAGTAAGCGAGCAAGAATGAAATCCAGTCAGGGGAACGGAGGGCGGTAGAAAGTGCGTTAAGAAGGATAGAAATATTTAGACATGTGCAGAGTGTCTTCATGCACAGAAATGTCATGAATATTGTAATTAACTGGTTCTTGAGCTTTTAGGATGCCTGGTCTTAAGACCTGGCCCTGGGACAAACTCAGGCACTGAAGTCCTACCTAGCAAGGAGGTCTCCATTTTTTTTTGGTGAGGCATGGGAAGGCAGCAGCAGGCTCAGTGATACTGATCTCTTGATGTCACAGAGCAAAACATCTCCCCACTTCAGGCTGTCCATGACTGCATAATTGCCCAGTCACTCCAATGTCATCACCTCCCACGTCTTACAGCTTTGTCATCATAAAGTCTAGATCTTTGTTCTCTGCCAACCAATACAACTGCACCAAAAAAAAAAAAAAAAAAAAAAAAAAAAAAAAAAAAAAAACCCAACCCCAAAACCCAGCAAGATTTCTACTATAATGTCTTGCCAATCAGAAACATGAGATTCCTCTTGTTTAACTTTCAGCATATGCCAGCATAATTACATCAGGCTGCAACAGCTGTATAACCTGACGTGAAGTTGCATAAAACAAAATGCCTCACGCAATTTGCTGCATCCAGGAAATCTGAAGACAAAAAAAAAAAAAAAAGCTGGGCTATTGGTTGCTTTTTGCCTGGTTTTAAAGCTACTGTCAGATCTTTAGTCAGGAAACCAAGTAACTCTCAAGCAGACCTTTTAATCCACCACAGCCTATGCATCATCTTTACTAAAGCTGTCACTGCCTCTTCACATGGTCTATTCCAGCAAGACAGCAACCCTTCTGTAACAAGTAGCATTTTTCCACAGTTTTGCTCTGGACCCCACTCTGGGGATGATTCTGTCACTCTTATTCACACTGAGTAATGCTTCTGACTCAAGGGGCAACACCCCCAAATCTGAACGTACAATTGCATTATTATATTGGATGGTTGGATCTCAGCAGTACAGCAGTAATGTGTTAATTGGTTATGCCACAAACACCTCTATCCCAAATGCTCTTTCCACTTTACATTCAGGACCATATACAGTCACGGTATGGACAAGTGAGCTTCTGTTAGATCCTGGGAGCTCATGTCCTTCCTAGGAATTAAGGCAGGGCCACGATCTTATTCTATATTGCTACTCTGCTAAAATTATTCATTTCATGCTATGCATTTTGCCAGAATGCAGAAAAAGAAGTTACTTCCCAAACCAGCAGAAACAGGATGCAGGCACTTTTTCACATGAAAAGCTGTTCGCCAAACGTATGGCTATTCTTCCTCCTTGAGAACTAGACATGCAAAACAAATTCCAGAACTAAAATTATCATGACCATCTTTGCATTCATCGCTTATTTTCCTTCCCTAAAATCTAACAAGTTTCAGCAAGACAATATGAAATGATTAAAATATCATAATGTTTTCTATTCAACAGCAGCAGAGAAATTTCCATTCTTTTTCACATACCAAAGACCATAGCTGGCACACCCAGCCCAGAGCAATTATTTTTCCAAGGAGAATGCAGTTCTTTTCTTTGCCAAGGGGGAGTATTATCTTTTGCACCATGCCAGAAATGGATGGAAAACATCTTCCATATGAAAATTTCATTCTCCTCTCACTGGTATTTGCACATAAATGTGGCTTTCTATTTCTCAGAGGGAAAAGCATACCAGTTTGTCTTTAAGACAGGTTATTCTGCTTACAGGGGAAAAAAAAAAAGGTGTCTGCCAATGCAGTGACAAAACGGCTGCCATGTAGCTTACACGAAGAGATTTAGAGCCTTCCATCCAGGTCCAGCAGAAAGCTAATTATCTCAAAAAGTTTGCTCACTTTTCAGCAGCAATGGCAACAGTGCAAAGGCATTATGCATGGAGATTCTTCTTCTGGCAACAAACTTTTGGAAATACTTCAAAATGATTCTATCAGGCAAGTGCCTGCCTATGTCCTATCTAACTTGAAAAAACAAAAACTGAGAACTTTGGCTTCTCCAGATCGCAGTTCATTATCTTTTCTTTTGCGCCAGCACCTATGCTCAGGGACTTCCTCAAGCTGCAGCTACTCCTTGGAGCAACCTTTGAGCCCTGACTTCTTTTTTAAACTTGGGAGTTCAGGTTTCTTCCTTAGTCCTTCCCTTCTCCAAGGTCAAGCCAGTCTTTCCATTCTGGATGTGTCCCTTTGGTGGACAGCCTCTCCCAGGACAGAGGAAGGTGCAAGAATCATTTGCCAAACGGTACATGGAGCTCTTGCTTAGGAGCAGGTGCTGCTTCTGCTTGTTCGTGTATCTGATTCTCTCAGGAGTCTTAATTTCTTTGACTTGTTTTCCTTTCTGGTATCTCCACTTCAACTGAATGCATGGCCATTGCTAACTCAGCGTTCGAGCTTCTTTGCAGGGGTCTCTCTGCTTGCTGGCCCTGAGACTAGCAACTGCTAGCCTTCACAAAGGCTACAGAATGTTAAAATATTAAAATACCCATGAAAGCCAGAGATACAAAGCTGTTCTGTAAGCAGAAGAACAAGCAAAGCCTGCTTTCCACTGGATTTTTTCACGTCACTGGGGTCTCAAGGGTCTGACTGGTGAAAGCTCTGGCTCAAGCTTTTGCCATGGCTGCAGGGTCCCTAATCTTGCTGTCATCTGCCATTGCCTGCTAAGGGTTAATTAAGCCTACTCCAGTGCTTTTCTCTCAGTCACAGTAACAATACGACCTTATCTCCTTTGTCTGCTGCCTGTTTTCTCTGAACATTTATACTTTCTAATGTCTCGAACAGCACTACCAATCTTTCACATTAGCTGACTAACAGGTAGTTACCCAAGTGATTAATGGGGGATGGATGGCACACACAGGTTGCAACCACAGAAGCCTCATTTCCTTAAGAAAGCAGGATAAAAACCACCAGACACACTCGTGGTAGAATCACATGAAACAGGCACAAAAGAACAAACCCTCTTCATCAGTGTCATAAAACGGTAGTAAAAATGTCACATGGCTCCTACAGAGATAACACATAAAGCGTGGCTTCCCTCCCAGAACAAGGGCAAGGTTCACCAATGGAAGATAAGGTATGACAGGATTAATTCTACAATGCCCTTCTTTATTGAATGGTTAAATTCATAAGCTGGCTTACTTCAGCCATTTATAAAATCTCAGCACAGACACAAATTCAGTGAATGTGTGATTAAATGATGACTATGTGGTCTAAGAGAACATATTTGGTTTTGCACATTATAAGCAGCATCTTCAGACAATACACATCTTTTTCTGTGAAAAAATGAGACACTGGTGACATTTGGATACTTTGACTCTCCAGGTTGAACAACACTACTTCAAAACAGTGCTCTACTTACTGAGCATGCAAATGTTTGGAAACCATTTTCCAAGCAGAAAAGTTCATTCTGTGATCCCCTCACAGCTTGTTTTGTCAACCTGTTGCCTTTTTTTCTACTTAAAATGCAAGCTCCTGCAGTCTATGAGCACCATTTTGTTTAGTGTCTGCACACTGCTTAACACAAAAGGGCTCAGGTTGCAGCAATCTGTACGGCAAAAGCATGAAAATAGCAATCGGCTAAAACGAGAAATAACAACTGTGGCAGCACTAGCATTTTACAGGAAAACACTACAGCTGAACATTCAAACTACTAATCTCACTGTCAGAAAGGAGGACGGGTCAGCTACAGTGGCTGGCCCTGCATCTTGTCCTGTTCACAACTTTCATCAACCACTTGCACGGTCCAGTAGTACTCAGTGTTTGTCAGAGTTGGCAAAAACACAAGCATGGGAGGATTTGCGAGCTCACTCAAGGACAGGACCAGAGCTCAAAATGATCCCAAGAAACCAGGGAGGTCACGTGCAATCAACACAGTAAAACTCAGCAAAGACAACTGCAAGGGGCTACAATTAAAAGAACCAAAATGAAATGCACAAGTTTGAAAGAGAGAATAACTGGCTGCTCAGCCAGTACACTTATAAAGCATTTGGCGTTACAGAGGTTTCAACTTAAACATGTAAAGATGGTCATCAGCTCACATGTGTGCCCACTGTGAGAACTACGAGGAAAAAAATAGGCTTCAGTTAGACCAAGGAAGACTAGAAAAGCGGTCTTTTAATCTGTGAGTGTAGTGAAACACAGTGACAACGACTGCTTCAGTGAAGGGTTTTCTCTGAACAGGTTAGACTTCTGTCAGGTTGGATGTCAACCTGGGTGACCCCCAGAGGTTTTTCTCTAGCCCTGCACTTTTATGATTCAGTAGAGTTCCTCCAGCTAGGGCAATTTATTACTGCGTGAGCTGCAATTTGGAGGGCACTCCTCAGCAAAACCACTGTTTTATACTGCCAGTTTCACAAGTGAGCTTAAGAAAGAGCGAGGACACTACAGCAGAAATCCCCATGGCTTATCTCCTTGCTTGGCATGGTCACGAACTTCCCCTTTCCCTGATTTGGAAACTGAACTCTTTCCAGCTGTTATAGCATGAGCCTTTACTTCTTTCATACTCATAGGATCTGATCTAAGAAGGAAGGAGACCTTTACTATAAATTGAGGTGTTCAGTTAGGAAAATAGGACTTAAAAGTGAAAGAATAAGCTACTGCAACATAAACTGTGGTGTTTGCAGTGGCTTCAGTATCCTGTAGTGAGTGCTCGGTGCATGCACCTGCCTTGCAGTACTGTTCGGTAAAGGTAAGGTCCCTCACCCATACCTCTGAGCCATACACTCCCTGACATTTACTGTGTTGTAAGAACATGTACACAGGCAGTTACCAAGGAGTAGCAGGCACAATGTAAATGCACACCTCAATTTACTTTACAGTAGCATGCTTGTTTGCTCACACCTTTAATCCCATGGTATATATGTTAAAAAAAAAGGGGGGGGGGGGACGACAAGCAAAGGCTAAACACTTTTGAAATGCACCTTGTAGGCTATGATGCTCTGTAAGAAAAAGTAAGTTATTCAATGTCAATTAATCTTATTAATGGAGTTTGCTTCTTTCAAAGTGCTGAACTGAGAGTTCTGATGCAGAAGTCCTTAGCTGTAAATAAATACTCAAAGATCTGATATATTATTGCTGAGGTCTATCTCTCAATAACCAAAGGAACTATAGTTTTCTAATACATCTGAAGACATAAAAATCAGGAAAAATAAAGTCCTCTGACAGGTCAAGGAATCCCAGCTCTGACATAGAACTTAAAATGCATTAATTTTTATTTCTAGACCTTTTTCTCATCATGTAAACAGCATTTTCATAGAGGAAACACTGAGGTGCCAATATAAGCACTAGCCTATATTGAAGCCTTTCCTCTTGTCCTACCATACACCCCCCAATTGTTTTCCTTCCCCTACTGAAATCTAGCATTTCTTGGAGCAAAAGACTTGCCAGAAAGAAGTGCTATAGTCTAGCTGTGGTGTAGGTCCACATGGCTCAGTCCCAGGCAGTTGCTGGTGCATCCCAGTCCCCTACCAGAGAGTTGTATACTGGTTCTGCTTTCAGAGAAGGTTTGTAAGGGAGCCCTTGGCAGTGCTGCCTGGGCACCGGGAGGTCACCAGGCACTTCCCATGGATAAGCCGAGCCATCACACTGCTCAGAGGCAGGACTGCCTTGTCCCACCACCAACCATGGGACACACGCTTTCTCTGCCTTGCGGACCCTCCTTGGTCTCAGAGCTGTCTGCAATACTTGATGGGGAGGAGGGGGGGCGGCGGGGAGGGGGGAAATGACGTATCCCTGAAGCATTCTTGTGCTGCCAGGAATAAAAGTGCCATATGCATCTAGATCATAGCTATACAACACAGCCACTCATAGCTGTGAACCACTTCACCTGTCCCCCTTTTGTACAGCCTCCCTTCATAGTCCAAGGCCCAAGTAGAGGAGTCATAACATTTTTTGTAAATGACAACAAACGCTTATCTGTTTCAGAAATTCTCAGACAAATCCAGAGGAACATGAATATTAATAAAGCAGGCACTGAAGGTCCTCCCGCACATCCCTCCTCTGAGAAACACAGCACGGCATCATACCGGACAGACACAGCTTTGAGCTTACTCATCTGAATCTCAGTATCCCACAGGAGAAGGGGGAAAACAAATGTAAAGTGAAATAAATTCCAACAAGTAAAAGCTGCACAACAAGACAGTTCATTATTTATGGAAAAGTCATGGCTGTTACTATAGACAATGTTGGTGTGGCAGAGGACAATATTTCCTGGGATTATCTTCTCTGTGGACCCCTCTGAAAATGTATCACTGTTCATGACAGCTGGGATAAAGAAACTAAAAATAGATAGTTGGGCATAATGGACCATTCACAGATGTAAAAGTGTTCATAGTGTTCAGCGAGGTGCAGGATAATACAGACAACAGATAATTTGGGTCAGATAATGTTCTCTGCAAGAAAACAGAAGACAAACACTCATTTCCTCTCATTTCTTCTCTGAAGTGGAGAGAGCTTTGCTTTCTGCTGTCTGTAGCATCCATTGCCTAGGAAACGTGGTTCCCTAAGACCCTCAGGAGTCTAAAGGCCATGAAGCAGCGCTGTGGCTTTCAAAAGGCCAAAGTAAGAGATTAATATAGCTATATGTAGGCACAACTGACTTGATCCCTCTGCCTACTGGCCATGGGATTGTCTTAGGAATCATTTTCTCCCTATCAAAAATGGATTGTTTGTGGAAAGAATCAGAGCCTCTTCTGTAAGCACCTTTGCAAAAGACACAACAGTTTAATGTGATGAACACCAAAATGTTTAGCATGAGCCTTTCCCAAGAATCTCATCTCCTGAAGCTGTGAAGAGAAACTGGAGAAAGAAACTTGACCATTTTTTTCTGAACCATAAACATGCTTGTATAATCCTGCCACATGCAGCTACCAATATGACTGGTAATGCAGGGAACCCAGCACTCCCCTGATGAGAAAAAGTTCCAGATGCAAACTCTGGCTGTGCCACAGATGGTCCATACAACCGTGGGTGCATCTCTGGCCCTCTCAGCCTCATTTCCCTTTGTCTGTGTAATGAAAACAGTGCTCACAGTTTTGTAATATGAGAAGGATTAGATAAAATTTCATGTTGTAAGCCTGCAAGTTGCTATCACCATTAATTCATGATTTATTATTCTTGTTACAGAAAATTTTCCTAATAATTTAAAGAATCAAATTTATTAAGGAATGAATTCATTTCCTTCATTCATGAAGGCAAACAGGTCTGTGATCAAGCGCACTAGTAGATGGTTTTGCCCTATTAATTTTGAATTACTTCACAAGTAATAGTTATTACAGTAAAACAAAGCTGGGTATTTTATGTGGCCATCATATACAAACTTACAAGGAGATTCTTAGAGAACTCTAGTTTCTCTCTCCCATGGACTATTTAATTTTTTCCTCTTTTCACGAGATGATTTCGGCCTTAGTACCTGGCAGTGTTATAAAATGTCATAAAGCAACAGGAGTACCAGCAAAGACAGGGAATGGTTGCCTTCAGAACATGAGGGCAGGTGGCGAAGCAGTTTCCCCACATAGATAATTTCACACATTTAAGGTGAAGTAGCAGAATGCAAATTAAAATTTTATTGACTTCAGTTCAGCCTTTGCCTTGAAAATGACCGGGAGAAACAAATTAAAATCCTTTAGGCCATCTTGACCCTCACCCCTCCTTTATCTTTCTAGGAAAACATAGAAAAAAAAAAGAAAAATAAGAGTTTTAAATCAGTCATGATGTGATTTGAATGATACAATCCAAATTACTGGATTTACACTATATATCTAACTTAGGCTCTATGACCATCAAAACTGAGCAATTCAGTAAATCAGAAATCTAAATCTGCTTATCCTCACAATAGTTGAACAAGGTAATGGCATTGCTATTACTCCTACTTAACACAAGAGAAAAGCTTACTGGAGTAAGCTATTACAGCACTTTCCATTAGCTGCCACTTAACAGTAAAACTGGCTAAAATACCAAGTGGAACCAGCAGTAAAAATAAAATGTCTTCGTGAACGTGCCAATATGCTTTAACTTCTTTTCTTGTTTCTTCTGAGTCAGACTTGGAGAGGACACTTTTGCAAGCTTTATCTAGAGATTTTGTGCTATAGCTGGGCAGCCAGGAGGGTACAGAGAGAGACAGAGATGGTAAGCAAGCATGCTTGAGCACATGGATATCAGAGAATGTATGTAGGCAAGACAACAAAGCAGTTGGAAAAGTATGAAGGGCAAGTTCAAGGAGAGGTAACAGAACAATCTGCATAGGTAATAAAATTGGATTTGTATGGAAAAATATAAATCACGGACAACAAATAGATAATGGGAACACCTTGTCTCAGAGTTCCAAGCCATTTTGAAATTCATGTTTCTGCCAAACTTACAGTCCTACTGTTTTTGTAGAGATAAGAAGAGATTTGTAGGAAATGCATGTAAAAGTGACAAAAATAAATACTGAGTGTATACTCAGAGAACCCAGTTTGGGATTTCTGAACATGAATACAGTCTAGGAGCGTCCGAAAGCACAGTGTGGTGTGACAACCATCTCATCTGGTGCTACTGACTGCTCATCTCTTGAATTTCCAAGAAGTTAGCAATTTTTTCAGGAAACTGTACTTAGCCATAGAGAGAAGAGAAGGGGTGCAAGAATAGCAATCTAAATGAACACCAGAACCCTCTGTTATCCATTTATCACTACAGGTAACATGTTCTGACTGCTTTCTTAACTTCTTAATGTGAACTCGGCACTTTACCACACAAGCCTATGTTGTACTCCGTTTGGACCTCTTCTAAAAAACTGGTGGAAACTGCATCATATTTTCATGCTATGAAGTCCTTGCTTTCTGGGAAAGGCAGGTGACCCAGCAGTTGCTTTTCCTCTTACTTTCTAAAGTGATGGCACAGGAACACTTTTGAAGAAAGCAGAACCCATGGGTCTTCCCAGGCCGTGCTCCTACCATCCCCAACAACACCTCTGGGATCCTGACCAGCAGAGCTCATAAAAACCACTGTGTCGTTTGTGAAAGGTTCATAGGGACAGAAACAGGGACCCTGCTTCCTCCCTCACTGCATACACACACAGAGACACACAGACACACAGACACGTGTGCACAGCTGAAACCCTACCAGCTACGCAGTCATACTGTTTTGAGAAGAAACCCCATTCACTTTCTTGATGAGCCTCCAGGCTTTCTTCCTACATCTTGCAAAATACTCAGGAGCACCATAATTTTCTCTAGAGTATCAGTAGTTAGAATGTTTGTAGTCCCCTTTCTTTCTCATCATCTGAAATGCATAATACTGTTGGCAAAACCAATAAAAATATTGCAAAAAGATGTTGAGAAAAAATTGCGTTAACATTTTGGAACACATAATTCTGTATTTTTCTAAAATACTAGATAATGCTCTTCTCCGGTTTTTCTTTCCCCCCAATTAAAGTTCCGGTAAATGAACTGGGATTGTCCCCTTGTGACAAATAACATCATATTATAGCTACAGTCTCACCACAGGAGTTCTGCTTGCTCAAGTATCAAAGGTGGCAATGTGAAACCAGTAGCCAAGGCATTTGAACCACCATTTTACTTACAGATGTCAGAGAAAGTCACCTTTTACTTTATGGAGGGCATTTGCATGTCTCTCTGACGAGATCCACACACCAAAAACCCCATGTGCTACTGCTGCATCTGTTCACTTTGCCACTGAGAAGAATATCCATATTTACTCACGACATATACAGCTCCGAAGAGAAGTTGTTACGGTAGATTATAATACACAACTTCCCAACTACTCAGTTTCTGAGCCTAGCTTGTGTACACAGACTGCAATACATGACAGGTAACTAAAATTTTAACATTTCTTATGAGTGTGTTAGGAGTGGGAGAAAGCATCAGATTAATAAACCTGTTAATAACAAAATGCCTTGTAAGATAGCTCCATTTATAAATACTGTCATGATATAAAAATGCCTTGAAAAACTCCCAAAAGAGCTTTTTCTAAGATGAAGAAAAATGTTGGTGTCACTAGACCTGGAAGTGGTGAAAGCCATAAATTTTCTTCTGCATTCACAGAACCAGTTTAGCTGTAGGTATTTGTATATGTAAAGTAGAAAAAGGGATTTTAAGACCTCAGCTAATCACCGCTAGTAAGGCACCAGCAGGTTGGAAACTCAGGCAAGGTGGGTAGCATCTGAAGGAGAGAGACAACTGCATGATACAGAAATGTGGCCACTTCTACAGTAGGTTAAAGTCATCACCAGGGCAAGATGGAAAAACACAAAGTGCAGCTGCCTTCACTGCACCTGGCAAGGAGATTAAAGGAAAGAACCCTTTCCTTTCCAGTGTTTCATGAAGCACTGGGCTCTGACTGTTTTTAGAACAATCTGTAAAACTCTCCAGCCTGCAGCAAAGGAAAATAAATTAACTGGTTCTTGTCCACCGTTTACCGTGATCTACTTTGCTTTACTCTTAACGGGCAGGACAAACCTAAGTTGCTATTAATAAATAAAACAGCTGTATCCACAAACATAGGGAACATCACTCTTCTTAGCGCTGCCCTTTCAGTTTTACAGAGAATAGTGGTATAACCTGTTTTCTCCATGGACCCACCCAATTTGCCACTTGATTGAGCCTGCAGGGCAGCTGAGTCCATGGAAATAACATCCCCCAGAGTATAATCCCATCTAAAGAACCAGATGGCCTGGCTTGTCATACAATAATGTTGCTACTCTTCCCTACTGAACACCCTCTCGTCTTATGCCAAAA
>NW_009259786.1:1586125-1591943 GCF_000687185.1 Egretta garzetta | reverse complement strand
CGGTTCTTTAACTTCCATCTGAAGCTATTGGGTTTTATGTGTTTGAAGTGCTGTGCAAGACATCAGTCTTGTGGCCTAAGGCAGAGTTGTGTATAATAAATTAAGCATTGGTTCTGCTGCAGACCATGGGGACCTCTACAAAGTATAATAGTCTTAATAATAAAAAGTTGCACCACAAGGTGTCAGCTAGCTATATTGCTAGAGCTCAAGCAATGGGTACGTGTTCCATGCAGACACAATGGGGAAAGTTCCAGACCTATGTTATGTTCAGAGTCAAATCTCCTCTCTAGCTTATTTATGTTCTTCAGAAGGGTAGGTCCTCGGTTGATTGTTCTTCCTGGGCTAAAATCAACTCTTTTGAACTATTTTCACGCAACGGAGGAGTCTCATGCATCCTACTGTCGGTATTCTCTAATATTCCTCACTCCATCAGTCCTTCCTCTCCCAAATCCCACCCAACTTCCATTTTCAGAGACAGTTCTTCTGGTCACTTACAGAAGAAGAACACCAGAAAGAGCAGCAACTCATATCAGTAAATGCTTATAAATACTCTCAGTGTGGAGAGTTGGAGTTGTTCCACTAAATACTGGTAACAACACATTAATTAAGTTAGGAGAATTAAGGTTGTTTTTTGACTCCTGAGGACAGCACTGGGAATTTGTAGAGCCCATGACAACACAGAAACAAAACATCTGGAGGGAGATTTGGACTGACTGATGGTATTCAGGAAATGTTTTGGGTGGGAAGGGACCCCTAGAGGCCATCTAGTCCAACCCCCCTGCAGTGAGCAGGGACACCGCTAACTTGATCAGGTTGCTTAGAGCCCCGTCCAACCTGATCTTGAATGTTTCCAAGGAAGGGGCCTCCACTACCCCTCTGGGCAACCCGTTCCAGTGTTTCACCACCCTCATTGTAAAAAATGTCTTCCTTATATCCAGTTTAAACCTACCCTGGTTTAGTTTAAAACCATTACCCCTTGTCCTGACACAGCTGGCCCTACTAAAAAGATGAGTCCCCATCTTTCCTATAGGCCCCCTTTAGGTACTGAAAGGCCACAATCAGGTCTCCCTGCAGTCTCCTCTTCTCCAGGCTGAACAAGACCAACTCTCTGTCTGTCCTCATAAGAGAGGTGCTCCAGCCCTCGGATCATTTTTGTGGCCCTCCTCTGGACCTGCTCCAACACTTCCATGTCCTTCTTGTGCTGAGGACCCCAGAGCTGGACGCAGTACCGCAGGTGAGGTCTCACCAGAGCAGAGTAGAGGGGCAGAGTCACCTCCCTTGACCTGCTGGCCACACTTCTTTTGATGCAGCCCAGAGTACAGTTGGCCTTCTGGGATGCCAGCGCACATTGCCAGCTCATGTCCAGCTTTTTGTCCATCAGTACCCCCAAGTGCTTCTCCACAGGGCTGCTCTCAATGCCTTCATCCCCCAGCCTGTATTGATACCAGGGGTTGCCCCGACCCAGGTGCAGATCCTTGCACTTGGCCTTGTTGAACCTCATGAGGTTCATACAGGCCCACCTCTCCAGCTTGTCCATGTAGTTATAATTTTCCATTCCAAAACTTTTCCGCAAGAACAGGGACCTGAAAACTCCACACTTCCAGACTCTCTCTTCCTGACCGTATAAATGAATTAAATTAATCTTGGTCTTGTTTAAGTGGAAAGAAGGGTTGTAATGAAATAGGAAGATATTCATGGAAAGAAAAGACAATTCTATAAAATTATTATGTCTTTGAAAACCCATGTTTTGTGCTGTTTTCCAAGTGCAGCAGTTTGGAAAGAAAGAAGGTTTTAAGCCCAGTCAAACACATTTTTAGGGATGTTTTCTAAGCTTGACAGCATAACATTTCTAGATAGAGAGTGCAAAGACTGAGGAACCCCCCACTTTGCTAAAAATTCTACCCATAGAGACCTATCCATAAAACCTGTGAGGCTCCCCATTAGGGGAGTATCTTCCTGCACAGAAGTGATCACATTTGCAAAGGCACAAGCACAAATTATTTCATTATCATTATTTGTAAATAATAATGATGCAGATTTTCCAAGGCACTTTTAATCTAAGTTGTCCTGTGACTCAGCTAGAATCTTACTTAAAAAGCCTGTCATAGTTACTTACATTCTTCCTGTATAGATAATAAACATGACATAAAGGGTGCAATGAAGGCTATGAGGAAGGCAGTGAATGGCCACATCAAGGGTTTTTAAACTCAGCATTCGATCTAGTCTGAATACACTAGCATAAGAACTTTTTTTTTAATGCAGACAAAGCAGTATATCCAATCCCTAAACATCCACAAGTTTAAACGTGGTCATTGGCTTCATTTGTTCACTGGACTTGTCAGAACACTTTATTGCTGTAAGAGTTCAATACACATCAGAATACTTTTCCTGGGAAATAGCACATGTTAGAGCTGTTGAAACTCGGAAAGATAGGCAGTTGCCTACTACTGTGGGGATGCATAAGATTTCCCGCATGCCTTTTCCTGTGTTATCTAGGGAAAACTCTGTAAAACATCATTTGTTCTGGAGTTCATGTGTTTGCAAGTTAGCTTAGCTCCTGAGTTCAGTCTTATCTTAGCTACAGTATGACATTATTTCTATTGATCCTGTGCTAATACAATATATCCCTCCTGAAATGCCTTTGTTTCCTCTTGGTAATGAAGTGTAAGGCACTGAAGAGCTTCTCACTGCAAGGATGCATTTATATTGAAATATTCTTTCCATGGAAATCCAATTATACTGCTTTCAATAGAAAGCCTAGCATGACATTTGGTTAGAGAAATTGGTCTTTTTAACTCACTGAGTCCCACATAATTTCAATTTAAAAATACATTCCTAGGTAATTATGAATTTTCCCCTTCCATTTTTTATTTATCTAATTCTAAATCCCAGGCCGCAACTGAGAAGCTGAAAAAAACCAAAATGGCAGGAGATGATCAAATCAAAGAAGCAACGCTTAAAAAACAACTTGATTGTACCATCTGAAAGCTCCTTAATTAAGTGTAGAAGGGAAAAAAACGCATCAGGGAAAATATCAAATCATTGTAAAAATACACAAAAAAAGGAAATCTCACTGAATTGTGCAAACTGAGAGAAGTCTTGCTGATGGTTATCACTGGGCACATCTTCTTAGCATGACACCAAGCAGCAGGAAAGGTGCTGTGGATTCATCGAACGGGAGACCCAGCATTGAGGCAGGGCTCCCAATGCTCACTGCAGATTTGAGGAGGGCCGTGGCCCCACCACACTGACACCAGCGCCTGTGCAAATGGGTGCCAGCCATTGCCCTTCCCTGCCACCAGGTCCTGGTTGCAATCACCATCTGCGTGCAAGCTCCCCCGAGGGGTCAGCAGCCCCAGAGCAGCCTTCACACATGACATGAACCAGGGCTGCCTTCTTCTCTTGCTGCTGTTTAGTGTTATTTCTAATAGCAGATAATTAAACCGATAAAAAGACTGGTGTAGTAGCCAGCAATACCTATATTTTACCAGCAAGATCTATATTTTACCAGTAACTCTCTGCTACTCAGCACTATCCTAGAAATGCTAAAAAAATATCGACACAGCAAAAATAGCAAGCAAAGCAGAATTTAAAATTAATTGGGACAAGAAAACCAAAGATGAAGCCCTTGATGTCCAGCTGTAATACCACTGGTTGTGGCAAAAAAAATCACAGAAAGATACAAGCCAATGCAGAAGGAAATGACATTAAGTATTAGAGCAGTTTCCACCACATTCACTAAACCTAATGACAAGCAGAAATCAAAGCAAATACAGCGCCAGAATAAAAGTGAGAATTTTATTTCCAAACACATCTTGGGGATACAATTGCAGGAGCTGGAGGTCTGCCAGCGTGTTGGACAGGAAACCAGGTGCCTCGTAAAACAACCACCTCCGGGAGTCTGGGCAATGGCCAGAAAGCCTCTGTTATCAGTGAGGTGGGAGAGGGAGCTTGCCCATGCACACCAGAGTCTGAAAAAAGTGTTGTGACTATTTAGATTCTGCATGTGTGATAAGTCCCCAGGTACTGCTGTGGACATAAAATCCAGCCAGCAGAGACCATCCTGGAAACGAGAGGAGGTGGGAGAAATTCCTTTTGCCTATTTTTATTCACCTTTGCACTCTAAGGGGAGACTTGAAAAATCAAGAAGCCATAGACTTTGCTGTTGGTTTAAGCATGCAGTCACCAGCTGTTGGAGTGCAAACCTTGCTACTCCTAAGGAGCATTAACCCTTTTTTCTTAACAGTTGTTAACAATAGCGTATATCTCAGGTAAAGACCCTGGGACCAACAGCAATAGATCTACTTAGTTTTCCTTTACCTTCTTCACCCAGTTTAGACTACATTATTTGTGCAAAATCTGAACAGGTCCCATACCAAAACAAGAAACCAAACCCAGTAAAGGGCAACCAAAAACAGGGTGATCACTGTAAACTCCAAAGCAGGAAGCTGTTCTCAAGCAAAGTAAGTCCCATATTTTTCCTGGGAAAAACAAACAGTAGGCAGCCACGGTTTCTCCCCACTGTGAAACAGAAAGAAAATTAAAGAGAGTGAGCAAGTAAGCAATCATCTGTATATGGGAACAGCCTTGCACAAGTGTGGCTTATCAAGTAACATTTACAGCAGCAGCCAAATCAGCCAGAGCACCTATGAAACTGATAAATTACTGGCTTTCCCCCACTAGAAGAAAAGGTATCTTTGAAGTTGCTACAAGAAAACGGCAAGAAACTGCGTGCTATTAAGCAGATGTACTAGCACATCTTCCTCTTAGATCCTGTGTTTAACTGACGGAGTAATTTTTCACTATAAAAACTCAGTGCCTCAGGCCGAGTTACTGCAAATACTCTTTTCCTTTTCCAGCGAGATGCAATAGCTAAATTGTAAAAGGTCTGTATAGGTCCACCAAAACTGACATGGTACACAGTAACATGGGTGCATGCTTCACATTTTTGGGTTAAGAATTTTGTATCCTGCTGTTCCTCCCACAACCTGGAACAGACTGGACAAAAGCAAGGCTCACTCGTCACCCATTTGGTGGAGAAATGAGATAAAGGGGAGGTAAAAGAGACCTGTGCAGGAATCTGTGGGGAACACAGTAAGATTTTTATTTCCCTGTCCTGGTTTCGGCTGGGATAGAGTTAATTTTCTTCATAGTAGCTAGCATAGTGCCGTGTTTTGGATTTAGTACCAGAAGAATGTTGATAACACACTGATGTTTTCAGCTGTTGCCAAGTAGTGCTCAGACTACTCAAGGACTTTTTGAGCTTCTTCTGCTTGGCCAGGTGCATAACAAGTACAGCACAGCTAGCACAGCTAACACAAACTGACCAAAGAGCTATTCCATACCATATAATGTCATGCTCAGGGGGAGTTGGTCGGTCGGTTGCGGGGAGAGTGCTCGCTGCTCAGGGACTGATCGCGGCTCGGGGACTGATCGCAGCTCGGGACGGGCTGGGCACCGGTCGGCGGGTGGTGAGCAATTGCATTGTGCATCATTCGTTTTGTATATTCTGTATATTCTGTTATCATTCTCATTATTACTATTATTATTATTTTCTCTTCTTAAACTGTCTTTATCTCAGCCCTCGGCTCTAACCTTATTTGCTTCCCGATTCTCTCCCCCATCCCACTGAGGGAGGGGGGGGAGTGAGCGAGCGGCTGCATGGTGCTTAGTTGCCAGCTGGGTTAAACCACGACAGTCCTTTTTGGCGCCCAACGTGGGGCTCGAAGGGCTTGAGATAACGACAGACTAACCAGACAATATTAAGGAATTTATATCTGTTAAACAGTTTTGGGTCGCGATTTGATTCATTTGTTCT